>NC_051086.1:4880366-5014512 GCF_004664715.2 Peromyscus leucopus
TTTCGAAATACAAGCTTGCAGTCTTAGGAAGATGGATCAGTAGTTAAAGTGGTTGCTGTACAAGCATGAAGACCTAAGTAAGACCCTGGCACCTATGTAAAAGCTAGGCATGGCAATACATATCCGTACCCCCAGTGCTGTGGGGGAGACAGATGGATCCCTGGAGGTCGGTAGCCAGCTGACCTATCCAATCTATGAGCTCCAGGTACAGTGAAAAACCCAGTCTCAGAAAATAAGTTAGCAATAGAGCAAGACACCCAGCGTTGGCCTCTGCTATCTAGATATACTTATGTGCATACACGTGAGCACGCACACACATATACACACATGCATACTAGAAAAAAAGCTTGAAATTATAAAATATTTTTAAAAGATTGCACGTAGTAAAGAAAGAGTAGCTCAGACTTGATTGTCCTAACAGTGTATGTCATAAACATGAATCTTCAGTAGTAGATGTAAATTACCCTATTTGTATCATCAAGTAGTATATATACATACCTGCATACACAAGTGCTGCATCTATATCCTGTTATATTGATATAGTATAATTCTTTAGCCAGAAATAGTTATGTAATTGATAACCAAGTTATTTCAAATCTGTTTCTTTAGTTTCACAAGTATTTCTGCAGTAAACATCTTTGAATGTATGAATTTGTGCTGTTTGCTCTATTAAAGTACTAGAAGGTAACTTTTATATCCAAAGAATTTCTGTGGCACAGAATACATATGGTTAAAATTTTGAATGAGCAAATTAAATTTTTATTCCAGCATAAGGTTGTTTCACTTATGTGATTTCAGATACTTGGATCTGTTTCTACCTTATTCATTCAGCAGTTTCTGAAGGTCAGAGATGGTGTCTGAGAGGTTTTATTTCTGTACAAGCTGACCAGTATTGCATCATTGTCATCCTGCGAGTCTTAAGTTAAAATAGTATCTCATTTCTATAATACAAAGACCATCTTTTCATGATGTTATTTTTCCATGTGGTTTTCTTTTCTATACACTTCCTGGTTGTATTCTTTCCTCATTCATTATCTAGTTCTGTCATTTTTCATATTGACTTATATGAACTCTGTCGTGTATTTCAGCTTACTCTAATTTATTATTTGCATCATAACTTTTTATGGTATGCTTTTTTTATAAAGAAAATTTACTCTGTTTCCCTGGGGATGTGTAAAGTGTTTGTTTAGCCCAAGAGAGTTACTGCCTAAGTAAAATTTCAGATATCTAGACATGGAGCAGGAAAAGCATTTGGTTTGTTAGAATTACTAAGAAATGTTCTGGAAGTTTCTTTCTGTTTGATTGATTGATTGTTTTTCTTTTAGACTTGTTTTTCATTTAGCCCACATTCACCATCAAATCCATTATTATTATTATTCTACCTCCCAAATGCTAGAATTACCATGCCTGTGTTTAGAAAATTTATCTAAGATGAACATTTCCATCAAAGATCTGTCTTTGCAAAAGAAGATACTTAATATGCCCATCAACTTTATACTATGTGAATAAAATGTATCTTCATTATAGTCCTTAAACTACATAGCTATATGTTACATGTAAATACAAGCATAAATGTTTTTTTATAATGATACAAAGAGTTACTTTATTGTCTACAGCTCTGTATATATGTATTGATATTATTCTCTGTAAAACTGTATTAGGAGACCCCATCTTCTAGCCTCTGGAAAATGAAAATATGCACAGACTTGACCAATCAGATTACTCTATTTTAACCACAATGATTGCTTTAATACAGGCATATGAACCAAAGCAAAGTCCATGTTAATGGTTCTTCACTTCTGAAGCATGCTGAAACTGGTTGGAAAGAGAAGCTGTCTTCTCACTGAATTTGTGGTTGGGGAATGTCAGCAGTTTAGGGCCTTCTGTGTTGAGAGGGAATAAAAAAAAATGAAAAGAAACACTGAAAGATGGGCTACTAGGTCTTGATAACATGTTTTTGCTCTGTGGACTCTTTTCATACCTACAAGATATAACAATGTTTATTAGTTAGTTCAGATACTGGGTGAATGGCACTCCATCTACCCATACCATCTTTAAAACAAGACTTTGCTGTCTCTGCTTATGATTTAGACACAACTGACAATTGTGTTAGACACAATTGATAATGTCTACCCAACCCCTGTGTGTTTGTGTGTATATGTGTGTGTGTGTGAGTGTATGAGAGAGAGAGTATGTGTGTGTGTGTGAGTGTATGAGAGAGAGAGTATGTGTGTGTGTGTGTGTGTGTGTGTGTGTGTGTGTGTGTGTGAGTGAGTGTATGAGAGAGAGAGAGAGATAGAGAGAGGAGAGGAGAGGGGGGGGGCAGGCTTGAATTTAGCATGGTATTCTAATTCTATAATAGAAAATGACAATGAAGATTTTAAAAGGAAGGAAGGAGTGTTTTAACCTGTTGCCAAACTTTTCCCCACATCTCTAATGAACCTCTATTTTATAATGGTCATGGCACCCCCCATTTCCAGTGTACCCAATGTTTCTATAATGGTCACTGCACTCCCACACACCCCCTCATATTTCCAATGTATCTGTATTCTGTAATGGTCACTGTAGCTCTTCTTTTTGTGTGAACTGTTTACATGTCTGACTTCTTGTTTGGATTTTACTTGGTGATTTGATATGAAATTTTAATGTGAAAGCACTTAGCATTAGGAGTTTGACATTTTGTCTGACCTTAATCACCAAGAGGATCATGAGAGGTTTATTCAGTGGGAAGAGAACTGTTACAGCCCTGACAGGAATGATGGGAAATAAGTAAACAGCCTTTTAAATCTTCACCAGAAATCAATAGGGTTTAAAGATGATGGACGTTGGTGTTTTTTGCTGCTTAAGGACTTCAACCTTTTACGGGAAAATATCTTCTCTACGTGTCAGCAGTTTTTCCATGCATGCAATGAATCGCTCCTGCAAATAGACCGTTCTGCATAGAACACTCTTTATCACTATTATAAGGGAGAAATTGTATATGACTGGCTACGCTAATATGGAGCCTTTTGGGGCATTTTTGTAAGAAAAAGAAAGGCTATATCTCAGAGTTTTGCTCTAGTCCTAAGTATAATTTATACAACAAACTTTTCCCTCAACAAAACAGTACTAGTTTTCCTGTGTTGAGAACCTCTACTGTGCTTGACATTGACTGTAAAGTGGTAATTTAGATGCTACAGCTCCATTTTAGATGGTGAAACTGAGGTCCACAGGCTCTTCTACATTCATCTAATTAATGGCAGAAGTGATGTTTAAAATCAAGCAAGTCTATCTGACTTTGAAGCTGATCCTTTTGCTATTATCCAAACTCTATCTCCTAGGCCATGTACTCAGCTGTTCTCACACTGACTGTAATTCTTGACCCACAGTGTCTTTTAATGTTCTACTTTCTTCTGTTCTAGTCAGTAAAACTAACTGAAGTGACAGGTCTCCACTTCATTTAATGAGAATGAGACTATGCCATAGCCATTGAATAATGGAGTATGGGCTGAGAATGTTTCTCAATATACTCTCTAGATTTGTTTTTTTTATGAATGATTTATGACATATTAGATTGATGTAGCATTTTGCAGTAAATTTACAATCAGCTGCAGTCTGATACAAGTGTTCAAATATTAACTGAGTGTGTCATGCACTGTCCTTTGTTTTAAAGTACAAAATTAAAGACTTCACTGTGAAAAATATTCCTAGTAGCCAGATGTGGTAGTGCATGCCTGTAATCTAACTCTTGGGAAGTAATGGTAAGAGAATCAAGAGTTCAAGCCTAGCCCTAGCTACATGGTAAATTCAAGGCTGACCTTACCCAACAGGTCTGTATAAAGAGGATGATTGGACCATGGGCCTGAATACCAGGTGTCTGAGTTGGTCTGCACTTGAGTGTGCTGGGGGAAGGTCTTTTGCTCCACCCTTTGCCATTTGAAGACCACATGAGAAAAGGAAGAAACAAAGAGCTAAAGAGGCCCACAGAAATCCACAAAGATACCCCCACAAAAGACTGCTGGCAATGGCCGAGAGACAACCAGGACTGACCTACTCTGGTGATGGGATGGCCAAACACCCTAATGGTTGTGCCATAAACCCCATCCAAGGACTGAGGAATCTGGATGCAGACATCCACGGATAGGCCCCGGGTGGAGCGCCGGGAGTCTAATTAGCGAGAAAGAGGAGGGTTTATATGAGGGAGAATTGTTGAAACCAAGGTTGGATAAAGCACAGGGACAAATAACCAAATGAATGGAAACACATGAACTATGAACCAAAGGCTGAGGGGCCCCCAACTGGATCAGGCCCTCTGAATAGGTGAGACAGTTGATTGGCTTGATCTGTTTGGGAGGCATCTAGGCAGTGGTACCAGGTCCTGGGCTCGTTGCATGAGTTGGCTGTTTGAAACCTGGGACTTATGCAGGGACGCTTGGCTCAATCTGGGAGGAGGGGACTGGACCTGCCTGGACTGAGTCTATCAGGTTGATCCCAGTCCTTGGGGGAGACCTTGATCTGGATGAGGTGGGAATGGGAGGTGGGCTGGGGGGAAGGGGAGGGGGGCAGGAAGGGAGAGAACAAGGGAATCTGTGGCTATTATGTAGAACTGAATAGTATTGTAAAATAAAAAATAAAATAAAATATAAAAAAAAAAGAAGCCCTTTGGCAGAGACAGTCAGGGCCTGATGGATTAGTGTCCAGGCCCTCCTGAGGCTGTCCTGTATTTTCTATCTGTTTCTCTCCCCTCTTTACTTCTATCTAATATTTCCTGCTGCTCTGGGTACCCTGGGGAAAAATGGGGGTGGGATGGCCCCCCACACTCTAGTGTTAAATAAACTATAAAACTGCTTCTAAATACTTTAAAGCTTAGTAACTTTACCATTGCTTGACTTTTCAATTATTCAACTTATACTTAGAAATCAGTTTATATAGAAAATAAGTTTTTAATTTGTGACTTGGAAATATTCATTGTAATTCACATTAAGAATATCAACTCAATCTTGAGATAATAAATATTATAGAACATGTTCAGGTAGAGAAAGAACTTCTTATAAAATCTATGTGTTTGGTTTTTGGTGTAAGAGTGCATTATAATTCAGTTAATTCATTGGAAAACTGATAAAGGAAATGAGCTCTTTACTAATTCGTGTCACATAAATTTTGTCATCCTCCATTTCTGTTTAAAACTAAAGTAAACCAATTGATCAGAGACCTTTTAATTCTGAAGTTCTGTAGCTCTTTAACTTTGTAATTTAGGTTGAAGCCATTTTCTCTTGTATTAAATGAACACATTTATAGACATGAGCTGTGGCTCAGTGGTAGAGTACTTGCCTGGTATATGCAAAACCCCTTGTTCAGTGTTTGGCACTACAAAAAAGAAAAATGAATAAAATAAAGACTGTATTTATTATAGCATTCCTAAATGTGCCTCCCTGACCCCTGAATGTGGGTCCTTCCAAATTTCTGTTCATCTCCCTGGGTTTTAGACCGTGTTGTCTACTAGCTTGTTCTCACCTTCCCAGACAGATTGGCTTTTTCCCATTTAAAGATGCAGGATGGAGATGGGGTGGACACTCTAAAGTGTCCTGGCACTCTAAAGACACAAGATTAGTCAGTGAACTCTAGGTACCTCAGGGTTTCAGATACCTAAAGATTTATTCTGAATTTATCTAAAGGGCTAAATTGATGGATATGAGCAGGTAATATTTCTATGTGTTGGAAGGACTATGAGAAATGGATTATTTCTAATAAAATTTTGACACACACACACACCGCCTTAGTTCAACATTTACACTGACCCTCAGCCTTTGAAAAGAATGTGTAGAACTCGAGCTCTCTGCTCTAGCCTTACTCGCCTCCTGATTTCAAGTGTTGTCGATTAGAAAGTCATAAAACCTTTGAGATTTCAGATATTTTGAAAATATCTGAAAATGGTAACAGGGTATTGTAGAGCTTCATACAAATTGATGTATGTGAAAGAATTTGAATTCATTTATATGACTTTGTTAGTCGGTAATTTAAGTATGTTATTATGCTAGTACAGATTCTGTATATAATCTCATATTTTTATTTTTTTTTAAGATTTATTTATTTATTATGTATACATAAGAGGGTGCCAGATCTCATTATAGATGGTTGTGAGCCACCATGTGGTTGCTGGGAATTGAACTCAGGACCTCTGGAAGAGCAGTCGGTGCTCTTAACCTCTGAGCCATCTCTCCAGCCCCATAATCTCATATTCTTACACTGTAACTTTGAGGGTAGAACTTTTTTTTTTTTTTTTTAAGGAGGGAAAAGAGGCACTGAGGAGATGGTTGAGCTGGCAAAGAGCTTGGCCCATAGGATGAAGAGTTTAGATCCTCTGTATCCATGTAAATGCTGTGTGAATGTGGGAGCATATCTGTGATCCCAGCCCTTAGGGAGGAGAGACAGCGTTCTCAGTGACCTGGCTAGCAATTGTAGCTGAAGATGTGATCTCGGTTCCAGTGAGAGCCCCTGACTGAATTGATGAGGTGGAGAGCAATCAAGGAAGAGAGCCAGCATCACCACCTGGCTTCCTCAAGTACTCACACTTTCTCATCTGCGCACACACATCGTTTCTTCAACATGATAAAGATTACAAAATGAACAAATAAAGAGAGGGCTTTTTAATATAGACTGTTCCCTTAGTACAGATCCATTTCTTAGTCTTTGGACTTTTAATTCCTGTCAAAAAATAAATCCCCTACTTTGCAAATATTTTTCACATTGGTTACTCATGGATTGTGAGCTTGTATTTCCCCCAGATTTGTATTTTCAAGTATAATCCTCGGTGTGATAGTATTTGGAAGGGGTCTTTAGGAGGTGGTGCTATCAGGAGAGAGGAGCCTGCCTTCATGAATAACCTATGTGTCATTGAGGGAAAAGGTCAGAGAGCTAGGTTGCTTTCTCAACTGTAGATGGATGCCATGAAAACTTGGCAGTCAGCCACCTAGAGGATCTTCACTAAGTCTTGTGATGCTAACATCACTTGAAAGTCTAGTTTCCACAACTGAGAGGTAACTATATGTTGTTTTATAAACCACCTGATCAGTGTGTTGTGTTACAGCAGCTTGAACTACCTGTGCAGATACTATAGGCTGTTATGTTTTATGTTGATGAGCTATGCCTTAATGATTCCTTTGAATTACATCAGTTTAAGAAACCTGGGGGCTGGAGAGATGGCTCAGAGGTTAAGAGCACCAACTGCTCTTCCAAAGGTCCTGAGTTCAATTCCCAGCAACCACATGGTGGCTCACAACCATCTGTAATGAGATCTGGCGCCCTCTTCTGTATACATAATAAATAAATCTTAAAAAAAAAAAAAAAAAAAAAAAAAAAACTGGAAGTTTTCCTAAAAACATGTTCTAATAATAATTAAAGTCACTGGAAAATGGCAGTTTATACTGTAAAAAAGTAATAAAGGGAATATTTATTGTACCTAATGTTAATTACTTCTACCCTATCAGTTTCTGCACTGTTCTCACCTGTGTCTGTATGTCACTTCAAAGAAATAAGCTCCTTTTCTTGTAAAATCTACATTTGAATTTTAAAACAATTTCCATTAAATAGTAAGTGTCATAAATCCCTAGCAAGACAGAAATTCTTGCCCCCCAAGTTGACATTATCTTCCTCAGGCCTTCTTTGATATAGCAATTACACTATCTTTCCCTAACTCTACTGTTCACTAAGCGAAGGTTTCTGGCTCTGATGCTTATTTACTCCTGTCTCTGTGTCTTAGACTTAGCCTTTGATATTTCCCAACAATATTTTGAGTAATGCTTCAGATTATGTTTAATACCAAAAAATAGTTGCCAAATTAATTTGTGGCTCTATAGACAAATCATGTTGCAATGACTCTTACAGCAAAAATATTCCTAATTTGAGACTGATGGTCTGTGTCACATTTACTTCTATAATAGTCACTTTTTCAAATAGTGGCAGAATAATAAACTGAAATAAAAGGAACTTCCTGAGACTCTCCCCAGCCTTCAGAATAAACTGTGTATGAGACTATGCCTCCAGTTACCTATGTGACTCTGCTTCATTCAGATCTTATTTATAAAATGAGAGCTGACACTGGATTATTGCAGTAGTTCTAGCTGGCTGGAAAAATTCTCATACAAGCAAGTTGAACAGTATCTGTCACCTGTATTTATTTTTCCTAAAAGATCTTTCTCCTATCATAGTGATGTGATCATTCTGAAACCCTACTAACTTCTATCAAAGCACAGGAAGGCTCGCTTCTATCAAAGCATTTGCCCGCCAGCCCGAGGCATCAAGGAACCTGTCCTCCAAGAGCTTCCCATGTCTTGAGGAGAGTTGTTCAGCTTTGATCTCTAGTTCTTCAGCTCAGTAATTGGTCTTTTATATTGACCACTGATATATAACTGGGTTTGAAAAGTCTTTGTTTGCATATAAAAAGATGGTCATAAAGCTTGCTGCCCTCCAGATTTGCTCCCAGTTGTATCTTAGTAGAGTACACTCGACAGAAATTTTCCTGCCTTAAGACTTAGGAATCTGAACGAACCAGGTATCAAAAAACCAGCTACCTCTGAAGCAAGCCCTTATGATGTCATGGAAGATAGTAGTCATTATCCTGGGCATAGTATTGATGGTAGCAGATGGTGTGTATAATTTTTAATTGTGTGTTAGATGACAAGAAATGTAGTGCCTTAGCAGGTTGCTGAGGACTAGATGAAACATGCTAAGATTACGTTGTCTCTAGGGAAAATGGGAGAAACGAGACGGGTTGTGAAGCTGTTGTGAGAGGTGGTCATGTCTGCAATGTGCCCAGGGTCCAGCATTTTGAAAATGCTTCAAAAAATTGAATCTTTTTTTTTTATTGTCAGCATCATTTCTGTTATTGTCTTCATTTTTATGTATTGATTGGCATTTGAAGTTGAGTTTCTCCATTGTGGATCTTCCCAGTGTTTGTGCTTCTTACAATCAGAACCTTTTAATGACTATAGAAGTTCTTGGGTACCTAGAAGAAAAAAGGCGTCATCAAACTCTGTAGTCATGTGACTTTTGGCTGTTGTCATCTAAACCTGTCTTCCAACATTGATTTTTCAAATTTTCGGAACTAACTTCATGTAAAGTAACTATGGAAGAATTGATTGTGGAGTAGTATCTTTAATTTGCCCAAGAGAAATGCGTTCATTTTGTGCACTCTTTCCATGATTGTCAGTCCTAATTTCTACATATGGGCAAGTTCTCAGCTTTTTGTCCACACTTTTTTCTTGTCCTATAATAATTTCATTTTGTTTTACTTCCCCTATTTTTGTCAGGTCCAGTTGCCCCATTATGGTCAGCTATGAGTTCCAAACTTATTCTCACTGAATAGTTCATAATGGTGTACAAGTTTTATTTTAGTCTTATGGAAACTTTGTGTTAGGTCAGTTGATGGAAATGAGAATGTTGAGACAGGAACAGAAATGTGCTGTAGGATTTATGTGGTTGTATGACTTTCCTTCACTTCACAATCTTAAAGTTAACTCTCAGAGCACTTACTGGCTACTATTTTTAAAAAAGGTTTTTTGTTTGCTTGTTTTGTTTTTAAGAAGGCTTGTTTCTTTCCATTCCATAATAGATTTAGAGCCTCCAGATAGAACTCGGGAAGATTTTGAGTGTTCTGATGAGCTTTAGCAGACCCTAAAGCTTCGAGCCTCACTGCGCTGCTGAACAAGATGTTCATATGAATAGTCCTTGAGAAGACCTGAAGAAATGATATGAAACACATATAAAAGTTCTGCTGCTCTTTCATGTCTATTAACTAATTTATGCCTCTAGCCAGGGAAGATAAAGCATGGGTCATTAGTGAAGTCATTCAATGAAAGATGTTATTCATTGGCAATATGAGGAAGAAATTGTTTTGTAAGGATGCTGAATTGGTGTGTTAGGTAGGCCGTAAATACGTGGCAAATCCTTGGTAGGATAGATAGTGTTCGTGTTGGTTCTAATTGGCAGGCTGATTTTTAGAATACTCTGATAATACAGGAAGAAATGTTTTATGATAGAGTGCAATTTTAAGAAGTAAAGATTAGGTAAGAAAGTATATATTATTTCTACTTTGTAATATTTTTAACTTTGGGTACTTAAGAGAATCTATAACTTACTGAAAGAGAAAACATTTAAGAAAATAATGATGTAACTAAGAAAGGCCCTGAACTTCACACCTGTAAAGAAGATGCTAACCACTGATTATCCTTTCTACAGATCATCCTCCTTGAAGGCTAGTTATTAGTGAAGAGCTGGAGGGAGAAGGTGGTGCCTGACTGTTCCTGGGAGTCTAGTGAGAATTTCAAGAAGTGATGGAAATTTTGGAAATGGGCTAGCACAAACAAATAGGACCTTTAATAGTTCTGGTAATCATAAAAAGTTGCTCATGGAACTTTCAAGTTTAGTGATTACTGACTTCATATTTTATGAACTTAGAATTTATAAAGTACTTTATTTCTATAGACATTTTAAGGAAATCTCCCACCATGATTTATCAACTTTAACGCTGAGATTGTAGCAAGCCATGAAGAAGATATGCAGAAAATTTCAAAGTGGGAAGGGAAAAAAAGAAGAAATCTGAGTCACTTCGGCCTTTCTTTAAAAGTATTTCTTGTTAGGTTTTTCAGTTCTTCTAAATTGGTTAGCTTTGAGTTCAGCGTGTCCTTATAATATTTCATTCTGTGTAACTGCACTGAGACAGTGTAAGAAAAGAAGGAAGTGGGAGTCACTGTGTGCTTCTTTTCTATCAGAAACTTAACCTTCCAAACACCTACCAGGCCAGGACTTCTGAACATTTGCCACTTGCTGCCTGTAGGCATATAAGTACACATAGTGGGCTAGAGAGCTGGCTCGGCAGTTAAGAGCACCCGTCACTTTTACAGAGAACTCGTTTCAGTTCCCAGCATGGCTCACAACAGGCTGTAACTCCAGTTCCAGGAACTTGGACACCCTCCTCTCCTCCACAGATACTGCATGCAGATGCTCTACATATATAGAGGACAAACAATTGTATACGTAAAGTAAAAGTCAAGAAATCTTTCAATTTTTTAAAAAATAGACTCAAATAGGCATAACAATCAAGTGTTTTTGATTATATTTTTGTAGACATTATTTTGCCACTTATGAAAAATAAGTAAATTTGCATTCTAATGAAATGAATGTGATTATTTTTATATGAAGTCTTGGCTGATATTTGATACTGCAAGATTTAGAGTATCTTCATCCTTCAGAATAAATTAGCCGGGCGGTGGTGGCGCACGCCTTTAATCCCAGCACTTGGGAGACAGAGTCAGGCGGATCTCTGTGAGTTCGAGGCCAGCCTGGGCTACCAAATGAGTTCCAGGAAAGGCGAAAGCTACATAGAGAAACCCTGTCTCGAAAAACCAAAAAAAAAAAGAAGAAGAAGAAGAAATTGATATTCTGATTTTAAAATTGTTAATTCTAAGAGTGCCACTCACATAGTTAAAAATAGCAGAAGAATGTATAGAGTCATTTCAGAAATTCTGTCCTGGTACTAACCTAAAAATCATTTGACAATTTTTTAAATAGTAAAACTCATGTTAACAATTCATACAGCAATTTTTTTAAAATCAGTACAACCCAAAGATAACTGATTTAATATTTGCATGCTAAGGAATGGTGATAGGAAAGTATTAAGTGTATAATTTCCATCATTAAACTATTAGTCTCTGTAACTATAGAAAACTTTTATGTACAGTAAAAAATGCTGCTATTCCTGACACACTGTGTAGTCTTGAGTCTGAGCCAAGATATTTTAAGCAGCATTTATTGGCATAGTATGCTTTGAGAGCATGATGTGTGTTCAGAGCCAAGACCGCAGTGAAGTTTCACAATACAGTATGGGTGAGAACTGCCTTGGATTCATGTTTGATTTTGAATTAATTCATTCAGATATTGCTAGGATCAGCTACTTTTTCTGTTGCCAGAGTTTTTGCAACCCCTACATTCAGTACCACAGTGGCATATGGAGCCAGGACCCACAGTCTAAGAAGTTCAAGTGTTGAGGGTATCATTTGCTTAGAGCACAGCTTTGTATGTACACCATTAACATGCTGTCAATACATGTGTACAGTTAAGTGAGTAAGTGGATGAGTTAGTCAATGAATTGTTCTTAACTCTAGAGTAAAAGAAACAGTTTATCAATAGTCTCATTTCTACTAATAGTACCTTTAATCTCTTTGCACTTGTTAGTTATGTTACCTCCATAAACTCTGAGCTTAATTACAGCACTTAGGAGTCATTCATAACACAAAATTGAATATAAGTAGTTTGTATTTTCATTGATTATTTGTTTAGTTGGGGAGCAGTGTACATGTACATATGTAGATCAGAGGACATGTCTCTCCTTACAGCATTTGGGTCCCAGGAGTCATACTCAGGTCAGGTAGCAAGTTCCTTTACCTGCTGAGCCATCTTGCCAGTCCATGCAATTAGTTTTGATGTTGAGGAAAACATAGCTTCTACTGCCTTTTAATTTCTACTTCCTGGCCATATTACATCAATGGTGAGTTAAAACCATGACTGTTACTTCATTCCCATTAACAACCAGATGGCCTATTCATAGTAGTATCATTGCCTTGAAAGACAGCAGCTGAGAACCTGACCTTAGAATCGGACAAATTCTGCTCCTTACTACCTGTGGGTAGTTTTGTTTGTTTAGTGGTTAGCTTTTGGCTCTGGATTTTTGTTTACTTGCTTGTTTGTTTTGTTTTGAGACAAGAGTATCACCATGTAGCCCTGGCTGGCATGGAACTTACTATGTAAAACAAACTTCCCTGGAATGTAGGATAATCTTTCCAGCTGATGCCTGAGAGTTGAGGTTACCAGTGTTTTGCTAGTGATGCTCAGCTACTTCTTTTTCTTTATGCATGTTTGTTAACTTCTCTCAACTAATCATCAGCCTTATAACTGGATTCAGGTAATTGGATTAGCATGGTGACTAGTACCAGGAAAGTGCTTCTTGAGGATTAGTTAAGAATTTGATACTGGGATAGAGAGATGACTCAGTGGTAAAGTGCACTGGCTGCTCTTCCAGAAGTACTGAGTTCAATTCCCAGCAACCACATTTCGGCTTACAACCATCTGTAATGAGATTTGGTGCCCTCTTCTGGCCTGCAGGCATACATGCAGGCAGGACACCGTATACATAATAAACAAATAAATCTTAAAAAAAAAAAAAAAAGAACCTGATGCTTCTACTACTATTGTCATTGTTACTATTATAGGAATATCATGGTCATCTTTGAAAATAGTAATTTTCCCAATGGTCTCCTGCATCAAAGAAAATTCATAGGAAAATAATACATAGGTTGTGAGGTTGTGGTTTTATAAATAATTGTGTTGAATATCATACACTATATTATACACTAATAATCTTGCTTTGTAGCATGTTACATCTTTTAACTAAATTTTTTGTGTGTATATGTGTGTGTACATGTTAGCAGGTGTGTTACATACTGTGTGTATACATCTAGAAACCAGAGGTTCATATTTGTCTATTATTCTCTCTCCCCCTTAACTTTTGAGACCAGGTCTCTGGGTCTGGTGCTTGCCAGTCTGGCTGGCCTCCCTAGACAAGCTTTCTTTTCCTCCCCAGAGCTGGGTTATCTATGTGTACCACTGCCCCTGGTTTTTACAAGAATAATAATGAGGGGCTGGAGAGATGGCTGAGTGGTTAAGAGTGCAAAATGCTTTTGCAGAGTGGCTTGAGTTTGGTTCCCAGCACCCACATCAGGCAGCTCACGACTTCCTGTAACAATAGCTGCAAGGAATCTGACACCCTTTTCTGGCATGCACAGGCACCCACATGCACACGCTGACACACATATAAATATAAAATTACAACTAAGATTGATGTGAGACTGTAAGAGACAGTACAGGGGAAATGCTGAAAGTGACTAGGACGCAGGATGTGGGTCCCTTAAAAAGTGTGCTTTCAGTGGCTTGTGGAAGGCAGGATGGACAGGAGAGTAGTGAGACAGCTCCATGGCAGTGACGAAGGGAGAGTTGGCAGGTGGCTAAGGCTGCAGGGATTGGGACTACATTTTTCTGCTTTGGGAGAGCAACACATTCTGGGAACTATGAGATGGGGCTATGTGGATAAAACTTAGAAAGGAATGAGGTTTTCTGGTTGTCAACTTTGTGCACCATAAACTAGAAGAACTGTTTTGTGGTGTGAAGCGAGAACAGTGAATTTAGATAGAGGAGGCGATGGAAATAGTACTCATTATACTGGATGGTTTTGTTTTTTTTTGTTTGTTTGTTTGTTTGTTTTTGTTTTTGTTTTTGACTTGGCTATTTGGTTTCAGTATTAAATGATCATGATACTGATTTGTTTACACATAGGTTTTGTTTGTCCCTAGCAGTTTGGAAAAGTGTTTTCTAAGCCTGTGTAGCACTCATTACTGACTACAATGGAATCACATGAGAAGATTCTTTTTTATCTTTGCAGGAACTTTTTATTATCTTTCAAAGAATTAGATTTCATTATAGCATTTTTCAGACAAAGTTTGTTTTTGTTGCGTCTTACCATTCGAATTAAGTATGAATTGCTCTAAAATACTCTTGTGTGTTTTTATGAGTTCCTTGGGGAATCAGGGAATAGAATTGATGATATATAACTAGTAAAATACTGGTCATCATTGATATTTGGTAGTTTATTTATATGTGTTTTGAGTATTAGTAACAAGTTAAAAAGAAAAAAAACAACCACCAAAAAGTACTCATTCATAGGCTCCATCACACACTAACAATATGAAATGGGGAGGAGGGTTAGGACCCATATTTTTTCTTTAAAGTTCAGTGTGTGACATGGTTGAAAAGTCTCTGCTTCATTTAAAAAAAAAAAAAAAACAATTGAATGAAGTGGTAGTTGTTACTTTATGTGGAAAAAACCAGACTCAGGAAGGTTAAATGTCAAAAGGCATGCAGTCAGGGCTCTGTTAGCTTCACAGTCTAGTCTCATTGGTGTTATGCCATGCTGCTTCTCTGCTCACCATCAAAGGAGTGGTTGTCTTGCTTGTTACTGTCACATGATTTGTTCAGGATTCTTCTTTACTGAATTTAATCATCATTTGTGTAGTTCAGTTCTAGAACATTGCTAGTTCTAGTTGGAAATGCTTGCTACAGACCTGAGGCCCAAAATTGGTTCTGTGAGTGGATACTCACAATCGAGTCTAACTTTCTCTGCTTTTTCACACCTTGTTTTTGTTGGCGTCATGGCCTATGAATAAGCAAGAGAAGTGGCTTTCATAGAGAAAAGAGGTCGGTATTCATCTAATGCCCTGTGCACTAAAGCAGTAAATCTACATGCAAATTAAAGATTTGGGTGACAAATGATAATGTTTGTCATCAGTCTAATGTCTTCTTAAGTTTCCTGGGTATTGTTAATTCAAAACATAGTTTGAATTGACTTACTGTTATTGATTCCTGTACTCATTACACCTTAAAAGAAACCCTTGCCTTTGCAAGGGAAATATGGTTATCAGATGCTTTAGTTATTATAGAATAAAAAGACCTGGTGGGATATAAACGGGGAGAGTGACAGTTAAATGGACATGATGAAGGTTAATGCTTGCTTCCTGCATTGATAGCGGAGGTCCCAATCACCTGTCAGTATACTCTTGTAATACATGCAGTACATCTTCATTAGGAAGGCAGATAGCAATCAGTTTCAGGTTTCCAGATGAGCCTGTGGCCAGGCCATAATTAACCTTTTGAACTTGGAATTGTAACAGAATGTACTATTGGCTTAGGTTATCAATTATGGTCAGAATCAATTGATACTCACTCAAAGAGGTTTATTGTTGATTGATATTATAATTTACTCATCTTCCCATTGTGATTAAAAAGTAAAGGTGACATGACATGCTATTCCAATTTCTGTTCTTGGAAAGAGAAGATTTTATAAGCCTGACACCTTGCCAAACTGTTATTTAAGTAAAGAGTTTCTTGTTGCTGAAGTTCTTTTGGTCTCAAATTTTAATGTTCTTTTTGTGGACTTATACAACTGCTAAGGGAACTTTTGAAATTATATGGTATGTCCAGTATGTAGCAGAACACTCTCATACCCTCTCAGGCTACTTTAAATGTCAGTTTTTAAAAATTAAAGTTTAGACAAACCATTTAGTTGTTCTATTTTGTATGTCTTTCTAATGCATTTTATCCAACATTTCATTCACATCAAATACTATGAGAAAAATAGCTAATATAATTTTTCTGTTTTGGAAAAACAATAGAAAATGTGCTAATGTGAAAAAATATTAGCACTTAAAATGAAGGCAGCATTGTTTTAATGTATGGCCAATGAACCAGTAGTCTTTAAGACAGTTGCTTAAATTAAGCAGCTATTTATTCTCAATTTTTTTTGTTAATTTTAGCTTTAATAATTTTAGGAATAATTTTGTTAACATTAAATAATGGATCATGAAAGTTATTTCTTGAAAAGACTTGCACTTAGGATTTTTTTGTTTTTTGTTTTGCTTTTGTTTTGTTTAAGATAGGATCATGCTGTGTAGCCCAGGCTATCCTCACTTATGAATGACTGACTATATTATTTGAAATTATCATCAATGAATCTTTCTTCAATGAATTTTCTTTAAATTACTTATGAATAGAAAGGACATTGTTTTCAAATGTGTTTGTTGAAATATTTTTAAAATGATGATATAAGGAAGTCTAAAAATTATCAACTTAGAGGTGAGAGGAAGGAAATAAACTAAAAGTGGAATTGAACGTGCATATAATGTCGTGGATGCTGCCATCTTACATTCTCTTCTGGTAATGTAGCATGGTGCCTAACCTCTTGACTTACTCCTTGGTATTCACTAGCTAGCCCTTGTCCCTTACTTCTCTCTTCCCACTGACTACCTCTGCCTCTGTATCTCATCAGCCATCTAGGGGAGGGGAAGATTTTACTTTTCTCCTCTTGGATCTTCCAGTTCTGGACTCATAAATTAGACTTCTCAAAACAGATTGACTTCTAGAAAACAGACAGAGAAACTTTATTCAGTAATTTTTATCTATACATAAGAGCCTTTATAAGAAAAGTCAAGGCCCAAAGAAGCAGTTAGGATAAAAGCAAAGTTAGGTGTGGTATTCTAAATAGTGAAAACATATAGGACAGATGAGTTTGAGCCACCTACAGATAATTATAGCAGGTAACTAGGAAGGGCTGGTTGAATGAGATTTGTTTGTTGATTTCTTTCTACTTACACTCTCCTGTCTTGGTGGTAATTTCGTCCTTTAACTGGTATTGAGAGAAAACCTTCCACTCGGTATTCTACTTTGAGGAAGAAAACGAAGGTTAAGAGTGCTCTTCTTGCATCTGCTGTTTGTATAGTGCCTTTACCTCAAGACAGTTGTGTTCCAAAGTGTTGATTTTGTGTATCACTCTGCTACCTGTTTTCAAACTCAGTCATTTCTAAGATGCAGCCATTTAGCTGCTCCCCAGACTTCTCCCTTTCGCTGTGTTAAGTATGGAAATCATGTAGACTCACCATCTTCCTAAATTGTTTTTGAAAGGTGCTGTAATTTTTTTCTCTCCTCTCTTTTCCTCCTCCTCCCTCTCCTTTCTCTGTCCAGCGACGGGGATTAAACCCAGGACCTCCTGCATGCTAGGCAAGCACTCCACCACTAAACTGCCCTGAAAACTCCCTATATTTATTTTTCATCTACCACTTAATGGAAGCCCCTAATTTCAGTCTTGGCTCCCTACTCCCCAGTTTCCTAAAAAGCTGATAACTGTAAGTTCTTTAGTGAGTCCTCGGGCTCTCCTAGGAGATCTGACCTCCATAAATGGGCTCTAAGATACTCATCTGCTCAGATTGGCTCCTTCCACATTTGTTATGCTCCCAACCTGCTGTCGTCCTTTACTACTCTGGAATGCCATCTTTCTGTAATTTCTCTTTGCATTGTTTATTTTTCCAACACAAGAAATCCTCACCCTTACAGGCTATAGGGCTGTCTGTTTTACTCTAAATTTGAATAGCAGAGTCACCTTTTCTCCCATCACAGCCATTCTTCTTCTAAGGTCTTTGAACAAAGTCCTTCGCACCTCTTTGATCACAAGTGTGATCTACCATGTACATAGCAAATGAGAAACTTAGATACTAGTAGCTAAGCTGTGTTGATGATGATCTACAATGTTCACACTTCTCTCATGTTATGTGCTGCTGTTTCTCTTCCAGATCTGCCACTCTGTGTTTTTCATGAATCTATATAACTCTTTCTAAAGAGGTCATGTAGTACAGTAGTTTTCTGTTTCCATGGTAACAGTCACCTATTTACTATAGATTCTTTGTTTATGTGATACTACTTTGCTTTGCTTTTAAGTAAACGCCTCCCTTGAGTTGATTAGTATCTTCTGTCTTCATCCTGTAAATACTGATTAAAGATATAAATTGCCAAGAATTAAACAAAACTCTGAAAAAAAATTGGAGATAGTACAGGAAACACTAATATAGAAAAAATCCAGGCCATTCTTGGTTTTGTTAATCCTGTGCCCATAGATAAAGCTTATATCCTCCCTGAGCCTTAATTTCCCACTTGTAATTTGTGCATAAAATCCTTGCTTCAGCACCATGCCTGCCATAGAGCAGATATTTAATAATTCTTTCTTTCCTTCTTGCTTTTCCTTGTGATGTATGTACAGCATAATTCTAATAAGAGTCCAACAGAACTTCAAGTTGCAGCTGGATCTCTAATAGTCAGACTTTTCACTTCAACAGTCCCTGCCACATCATCTGCCCTTCATATGATTACATGTCTCTTTTCTTGGCTAGAAAACTACCAGTGATTAATTTCTTAAATTTGAGCATACTTGCCAGTCATTTACCCAAGGTACTGCTATTTAGAAATGGAAGAACGTCACTATTGGGATATTAATTCACCATTGTGTATGGATAGCCATTCATCCATTCACTTATTCACAAAAGTGTGAGCACCCCCTGTGCTTGCATAGTCCAGATTGTGCTAGACATTAGCTGTGCATTGATAAATAAATAGTGGGTAAACCAGGTAGTAAGCAGAAGAATGTTCACTTTTCAAACAATAGGTATCTTCATCTTAGCTTTTTTTATTCTATACTAGGCCAAGCTTTAGATTCAGTTACTTCACTTAATTCATAGAACAGTTCCTCCAAGCTATAATTACTGTTCTTTTCACAGGAGGAAATTAAGTCTCTGATAAGTTGAATGTTGTCTTCTGAGGAGGATCTGGGTTTCAGCCTAGCCTTTCCAAATATAGAAACTGTGCTTTTAATTTCTGTGCCAACAGATTTCAGAGTGAGTTCTAAGAACTCTTTGGTCTCCACGACCCTTTCAGGGGCTCAATAATGCCAAAACTATTTTCAAAGGAATTCTATGACAATTATTTACTTTTAAAATCTCACACCTAATTATGTATTGATGCTCTTGAGAGGCGGTATGCCATGTTATATCACAAAAGATTGAATGTAGAGGCAGGTATATAAAAATCTACCTTCTGCATCTCTTAAGCAAGATATTAAGGTATAAAAAGGTACATGAACCAAAAAAATTTGCAAACTAGTATTGTGTACATTTATCTCATTTCACAGCCTTCCTTTTTTTGTATATGTTTTGGGTATTTAAATTAAGCCCTTAGTTGCAGAAAGTCTGACCACTGAGTTTAGAATAGCGTTTTTCTTTGTTAATGGTTGTCCAAGTTGTTGCAGTAATACTTGAGAGTGTGTGACTATGAACACTTGGTAACTGATCCGATGGCCTGAGAACAGCTGCAGCTTTGCAGCTCTGAGGTTCAAAACTAGAAAATCAGTGGTAGAAACTGCCCTAAGCTGAGATGGCAGCAAGTGGACCTGCACACCCTTTGTTAGAGGTCCTGATAGTTTACAGTGCGTATCAAAGTCAACATGTTAGTTTTGACCATGCTGTCAGTAATTTTAGGATGAAATTGAAGAAATTCAGTTTTTGTTTCGGTGGATGAAGTCATGAAAGATAGGCAGTGTGCTGTGGGTGGGTGTGATGAGTGCTTTCCCTTTCTCCCTTGTTTTCACCCTGCTAACTCCTTTCTCTAACAGAAAGCTTTCCCTGGCTCTTTACATCTTTAACCTCCTGATGGAGGAGGAATGGGTAGAGAATTATAATGCAGCAAGCTTTGCAGTCTGTATTTCTGGAAACCAATCAAAACAAAAATACTTTGCTGGCCTGTACTGGAGCATGCCTTTAATCCCAGCATTTGGGAAACAGAGGCAGGTGAAGCTCTATGAATTTGAAGCTAACTTTGAACCACAGAGCTAGTTCCAGGACAGACAAGGCCACACAAAGAAATCCAGTCTCAACAAAAACAAAACCATACAAAAAGTAGTTTTATCAATTGTCTCTGGAATTACAACGTAGGCCAGTAGGAATCAAATCTCGATAATTCTATTGATATATATTTATTATAGAAATGAAATATATAGCCTTACTGGCCTGAGTGAAATGGTATGTTTTGATAGCTGGATCGTGAATAAGCTAAGGTTTTAGAGATTTTTAACTTAAAGGGATGTTTTCTACTTTCTACTCAATGCATGCACCATCATGTCCCTCTGCTTTCTATTTATTTGCTTTAATTGAGCCCACAACACCATCTCAGGCTCAGGGGACGGTGATAGAAGCTTATTCCTATGCTAGGACATGGATCTCTACCTAATGTGTGTGCAGTAGCCTAGTTCAGGTCTTTCCTGTGGCCTTCACGTTGAGTAGACATATCATCGGCCATCAGAAGTGATCTTTTTTTTCTCACAATCACATCAATAGAGTTAGATAGGCCCACAAATAAGATCAGAAGTGTAAAAAAAAAATGAGAAAACTAGTATTGCAACATAAAGAAATAAAACAAACATTTAATGAATGTATTTGGCCTGGAGACTACTTTTAGAAAAACAAACAGTTCTGAGGTATGGATAAAAATCAACAGGATTCACATTCAGGTTGATTAGTATTCTTCTGGATATGGCATGGTAGAACTTTATCATTGTTGAAGTAGAACTGACTTGGGTTTTAACATTTTAGATAAAACTTGCTTTGCATAAGATTATAAAAGTTCAGCCGGGCGGTGGTGGCGCATGCCTTTAATCCCAGTACTCGGGAGGCAGAGCCAGGCGGATCTCTGTGAGTTCGAGGCCAGCCTGGGCTACCAAGTGAGTTCCAGGAAAAGGCGCAAAGCTACACAGAGAAACCCTGTCTCGAAAAACCAAAAAAAAAAAAAAGATTATAAAAGTTCTTGGAACATTTTCCTCGCTCATCACCACCCACCAAAACCCAACAGACTGATACTGAGTGCCATATTTACCTTAGAGTGAACATAGAATAAACACCACACAGATTAAAAAAGCATCTCATCTCATTCATCTTTATGTCTTATTAGTTGTGCTTTTATTCTTGTGAAGGTATCATCATTTCTCCTTGTTCTTACCTTTTTAATAAAAACCTGTTCAATAAAAATACTTTAAAAATAATTTTGTGTATAGAAATACTATTTTACTTTTTAATTATATATTTTTAGTAAGAATGACTTAGAAAATTCAGGAACACATCATCAAAGAGATAGTTGGTAGCCTTTGCAGAAGTCCTTGTGTGGTGGAGATAAAAAGCTACTTCTGATTGTTTTTTTGGTGTGCAGAAATTAAAAGTTTGATGCAATTTTATTTATGCTGGAAATACATACCTTATTAATGACATTCATTTAAGTAGTCTGTCATATTTCATATCTACTTAGACTTTTGTCTCCAGAATTATTTTGCTAATTTCCAGTGATAATGGCGTGAGTATTTCAGTTGTAAAGAATTGGGTTCAAACATGGTTATATCATTTGGCATTCTTTGGTCAGATTATTGACACTTAGATCTTCAACTTGTTTTCTGTAAAGTTAGAATAAACAAGGCCATCTAAGAACAAAGGGAATTGCATATTATAAATTCAAAATATTCATTGTCTCTATAAAATATAAATTTCCCCGTAAAAAATAAGATTATGTCTCAAAGGTTTCTAGTCAGTGGGAATTGTATTTATTTATAGCTGCTATTGTTTTCTCAAGATCTGACACCAGCTTCCAAATAATGATATTCCTTTAAATGGGCCAATGTTAATTTATCTAGCTCAGTGCTACATATTGTACAGGTTGAAAAGATATGCTGTTTTTGCAGTCTTTTCATTCAGATGGTTTATGAATTAAGAGCAAGGGCCTATCATATTCTAAGATCCTGTAGTTCATTATTGCAAAACAAAGTATCCATTTATTAGGCAAGGATTGCCTACGATGTCTCCAAGAGTAAACAGACTCACTCATAAGAATAAGTGTTGCCTTCAAATTTGTACTGAAGTGTGCTGAAAAACATGTATGCTGTGGCTGTGATAATGAGCAGTACAGTAGAGAGAGGTGATTTATGATACCTGTTTCTGACAGCTATAGTGCCGAGATTCCCAGGGTATCCGATCACGGCATTAGCATGCTGACAGCTCAGCATTTAGAACATTATGGTAATTTATCCTGCCTATGCTGTCACCTGCACTGTCAGAGTTTCTTTTTAATGATGGTATAACTATTTTGTTTGTTTGTACTGCATTCTTTTCATTTGGCTAATGCTTTCTCATTAGATTGAACCTAGTAAATGAGAGTAATTAAGTGCTTCCTATAGCTCAGATGTAATGATTAAGCTGCAGAGCTGCTACTGATTATGTTTTGTCATTTATCTCTATTAATCTGAGAATAATCCAGATGATAAACACATGTAATTTTTTGCTAATGTTCAATAGATGAAATTTATAGTTCCTCAGTGGAACCAAGCATTAAGTATATATTCATATATAATAATAAGTTGCTACATGTGGACCTGCTTTAAGTAAACATACAAGTTACAACTAAAGTTAATGAAAAATATTCTCTTAATTGGCACACTGAATTTACTCTTTCCTGAAATGTCCTTTCCTCCCAACCAGAGAGAAAGAGAAAGAATGCAGGCTTCTGTTCCTTATGTAATGGGTTGCTTCTCCACCTTAAGTCCAAGGGCAAGACTGGCTTGTTTGAATACATGTATTTGAAGCAGTTTGGATCACTATACTCTGAATCCTTCAGTTTTCACATACTCTGATTTTCTATTTATACTAATTTATCATTACTCCAGAAAAAAATTAGCTGTATTATGTCATTAATAGGGTTACTCTTTTAGTAAATAAGTTAAACTGTAGAAATAATAATGTAGAGTTACATGTATGGTTTTTGAAAAATACTTACCTTTTATTTACTTATATATCACATTTGTTCTAAAGATAATAGTGCCTTTAGGATTTTGATATGAATAGTATAGCTTATGAATAGTCAGCCAGTTTTTTTAATATGTTTATAAAAGGTATAACCAACTGGTACATTTTATATAGAATTAGAAAGTAATATATGCCAAGTTCATGTGTTTTAAACTGTCAGTATGCAAAGATTTGTTCCACTTTGTGATTTATCAAGGTACAATTCCAACAGTTTTTCAAAAATATTGAAAAGGTGGGGTTATTTTTAGATTACAATAGTACAATAGTATTTTTATAAATGTTTTTATCACAAATTTGCTTAGTATCTCTTTGGGTAGGCTACTCTCAATTTCCATTTCCTATACAGATGATAGGAAACTTGAAGGGAACCTAGTTATTGCATTAGTTACAATCCCTCTAAGTAATTATGACTGCAAGAGAGCTGTACTTAATCTTTGTATAGCTTGCTCTCAGATGTTGTACTGCATTAAGAACTGCTTTCACATTTCATATAACAAAAAGGTCTTTTGAGTATTTATACATGCAGTATTGTTGCGCATAATTGGGTTGTTTGCTGAATTTTGCTCTATTAACAAATGATACCACCTAAATTAAATGCTTGAAATATTGATGCTAAGCCTACCTCACTTAATTTTAATGGAATATTAATTTTTAAAGTTGAAGACATTTTATAAACCTTGAATGAAATTTGATGATTCATTTATTTTTTGAATTTCTTTATGAAAGAATAAATTGCTGTTAAAAAGGTGGTTTAGACTATACAGTGAACTTTTCCCTCTTTGGCTATAGGAATGTCTTCATGTAGACTTACTGGAAATTGAAGCAGTCATGAAATTGATTGATTATTGAGTTCTCTGAAGGTCTTTTCAAATTGTTTATCATACAGCTTATAAGATTTAAAGTTTGACCTGATGTATTTTTTCATCTTTTTTAGAAATCAAAATTTTAATTCTGTACTTAAGGCTAGGTTGGAATGTGTGTTGAAACTATCAGATTACATATGAAGAGACGGTTTCTTGGTATTAACATAATAGAAGACTCTACCTTTGCAATTGTGTAATCACGCTGGAGAGCACTGTCCACTAACTACAGAAACAAAAGCAGAGTGTCCTAAGTTCCTATTCAGAGATTGTTCTCTAGTGATTTCTTCATAAAAATGTTCCCCTTCCTTTTGCATTCCAAGGTATTAGCATGTGTAGTACTAATGTAATGTGTTAAACTAATGTAATGCTACTCAAACGTTAAACTGTGAAATGAGAGACCAAAAAAAAATGTTTTTAGAACTCATGAATATTTCCTAGCACCATGTGCTGATTTTTTAAGTAAATATTGGATAATACTTGAAGAGGGAATATTCACTAATTAAGACTTTCTTTTCAGTGGCTTAAAAGATGAAAGCATTGGTTTTGATAGCCTGGGAGATTTTGACACCATGTCTGGTGGAATATTTTCACTATTAAAAATCATTGTCCTTTCTGTTTCCTGCATAGTTCTTAAATGCCCTTTCTTAAACAGTAGTACTCTTTACAGTTATTACCCTAAGCCCACACTCCCCTTTAAACAAAGAGCAAGTGTGAGCCGTTAATGTTGAAATCACAATATACAAGTGTTTCTTTGTTCTTAGCTTTAAAAATAATTATAAAATAAAGAAAATGTTTTCTCCTTGTTGGTCAGTTCTGTAGAAGTAATTTAAAATACTGTATATTGAATTCTTTGATCATTTCTCTTGGGTGGATTGGGAGAGAAGTCATAGCCGAGGCAATTGCTTCTGGGCTCTCTTTCTGTGTGCCTGGTAAATGAAACACGAGGATCCTCACCAAACCACATGACTAATGGCCACCTCCAGTGCCGCCTGCAATCAAAGATTAATTTGCTTTATCAAGTTTAAAGAATACTGGGTGATAAATCATGTCAAAAAGAAATAATCAGTCAAAGGCTGATTCTTCTCTACTTGTGAAGACAGGTGCTATAAGGCATACGCTTGCCATTCACAGTTAATTTCAGTTTTATGCATTTATTATGTTCATCTTAATTTGTATTTAGTTGATATTTGAATCAAATAATTTCTGGCATTAAGACCAACTAGCATCTCAACTGAATGGCAGCAGTGTCCTAGATACAAAGTGATATTCCCCCTTTATGTCGTGCTAAGCATATTCTCATGAGTATCACTAGTAGCTGTGTCTTTTGTAAGGGAAGAGTTAGCTGGTGTCAAATGGGAAGGGAAGTTATGGTTTTTGCATGTAGGGATGCCCAGCCTGAACTGTATTCATATGTGGATAGAAGTCTGTCTGTTTGTGTGTGCTTATATAAAATATTCTTTATGCTCACATCTCACCTTTTTTTTTTCTTTTGAAGTAAAAGAGAAAGAACTAGAGTCCCATTCAAGATCTTTCTTGGACTCATTGCCAGTGTTGGAGCAACAGGCACATTTTGAGTAGTGTTGTCTAGTAGTAGGCTTGTGTTCTGTTAGCAGTAATACTGTAGCATCCTTTGGGGGGAACAAAAAGGACTCCATGTTGTTTTCAGCAGAGCTACTTGCTGCTGGTTACAGCCTGTGAACTGGAGCTTTAGGACACCCTTGGAATATGTAGCTGTGTGCGCGCCTAGATCTTTACTAGCTCACTTTAACATTGCTGAGAAATTAATGTTATTATTTTCTTCTATTCCTTCTCATGTGTAGAATTAAGTAAACGTTCGTCATGTACTCAAAACTTGGAACTGTAAAGGTACCTATGTGTGAACTGAGTTGTCGAAAATCTTATTTCTAGAATGGCTCATTCTCTTTACAGTTTCGGCCAATCTTTCTGCTTAGACTCTCAGCCCAGTTTCCTCCAGTAACTTGTTAGCTGTGCAAGGAGGTTTGTGGCTGGCTTTTGTTTCTCTCTTCTGCTTCTGATTTCTGCGAATTATCTTAAAATATTTATAAAGGTCCATTATTGATCTCACTAGCATCCTAAAGAGAAAGTGCCTTGTCAGATTTTGCTAGGATTTAAGGCTTCTTTTTAACTACACAGGAATCTAACTCGCCTGTGCACTGTGGTTAGAGTGTGAAATGTCCTCATGGGCTCATATGTTTGAACTTTTGGGGAAGGTTGTAGACCCTTGAGGAGATAGAGTCTCACTGAGGATAGGTCTGAGGTGTTATATATAGTCCAGCCTCACTTCTCGTTGGCTCTCTGCTTCCTGACTACAGAGGCAATGTAAGCAGCTGCTTCACACTTCTGCCACCATGCCTGCCCACCATAATGGACTGTATGCCCTCAAACTGCAAGACGCTTTGTGTTGGTTATTTGGTCACAATAAGAAAACTAATGTACTATATTCATATATTGTTTCAAGTGAAAGTATTTGATGTGGTATCTTTCAATTCTAAGTTTATGGGACAGGATGATATGGTCCCTTATGTTTTGAATTTTTTTTTTTTATGTTTTGAATTTTTTAACTCTGTGATAAAACAGTGAGTCACTGGCACTCATTGGCAGTTGGCATAATAGCATTCTATGCTAGGGAATTGCTAAGGTATAGACTATATAATAAAGTAAAAATAGGGTTATATTTGAAGAGTCAGCACTTTTGCCCAAGATCTAAGTCCAGTGTTTGTATAAATAATGATTTTATTAGTGTCAAGGGTGT
This sequence comes from Peromyscus leucopus, assembly GCF_004664715.2. Lineage (NCBI taxonomy): Eukaryota > Metazoa > Chordata > Mammalia > Rodentia > Cricetidae > Peromyscus > Peromyscus leucopus. Next base: position 4,907,303 of record NC_051086.1, read on the forward strand.
TGAAGTCTTACTAGTGGGCCCTACTATAGTCATTTCTTAGTATTACCATTAGGATATGCTTCTGTGTAATTAAATGTGTTTATCTTTCCCTGCATAGATAAGTATAAAATAATCTTTCCCTTATCACTTTGTCTACATGTTGGCACTAATGTATGACTCACCTATACAATTATGTGCAATCTTTATACATTTTTTTCATGACATTTTATCATTCTTTCCTTATTCAACTTTATATTATACCTGTTCTTCATTTTTATTCTTTGTTTCATTTTAATTCATTCTTTGGCTTTTTGGTATCAAGATATTCTCTGTACCATTTCAGATACTCCAGTGAGTCACTACATGAATACATAGAATTTTCTGCACATTAGTATTCTCGTTTGTAAAATGAGGAATGCGCTAGAAATCTCTGAGATCTTACGAGTCACACTCACAGGTTTTCATATTTCCATTTAGGACTGTAGAAAGTTGTAAGGGGCATCAGTCCCATCTCACAGCAGCAAGGATACTGGACAGATTGCAAGCTTATGACCCTGACAGAAAACTGAGATTCCAGCATAACCAAATAGTTAGAAATTGAAAGACAGTAGCCACTAGAAAACAAGAAACAGAGTACTTCCTTAGCTGGAGACACTCAGGAAACTGGGAAGAATAACTGGCAAGAACTGTTAATGCAGTGGTGAGGCCAAGGACAGATTGACAATAGCAAGGCAATTTCCATGCAGCCTCAAGTATGTGGGGGATGTTAAAGCCACTTGCAGGCTTTTCCTGCAGACCCCAAAAAACATTTCCTCAGACTAAGGAAGGAGAATTGATTAGAAGATCTAGACTCCTTGCCAATAAAGAAGAGAATCGCAGATAAGGAAATTAGAAGGTTAGAATGAACTCTGATAGTAAACCAGATTAATACTGGTATTTATTCCTGGTGGTTTTTTTCCCTGCAAAAATGACAGAAATAAATACAAGTATATATTATGTATATGTGGTTTAATAAACATACTTATTTTCCTGCTTTGACACTGAAAGAGCCTGGAAGCAATGAAACTACAAGTAGCAATGAAATCACTTAGATCTCAGATCTTGATTTGTAAGTTCAGTTTTCCAATAAAGGGAACCAAAGCTTGTTAAAAGTGGGTACTTAACAGGACTGGATCACAGAAAATCTATGTGATGCCAGCAAGTAGGTGAGAGGACAGAAAGAAGAAGTTGGAGTAAGAGCTGAGTTAGAGTCCCTTGGTTTTGACTGAAATGCATATGAATTAATTAAGTTACAACATGCAGCAAATTTTACTTGTGGATGATTTCAAAAACATAAATGCCTCTAAAATAGCATTTTGTAGGATACTGTAGGGGATGATCTGCTGAATCTTTAAACATGTCAAGTGGATGCAATCTCTATGTTGCTAAGAAATAATTTAAAGTTAGGGATACACTGAGTCAGTATGACAAAAGGGGAGTCAGTATCGCTGGGAAGTGGGCATTGAGAGCTGTGACAGTTTCACAAATTCTTATGTAGTGCATTCCACTGTGCAGGCCTGGAAAGTTCTGAATGTACATTCATATTATCAAGATATTGGTATATTGGGTTCCATGCAAGATAAATAAAAGGAAATTTTACTTTAAAAAAAATTATTTTTTTTTAATGTATGTAGCATTATTTCAAAGTAAAAAGTTTGTTTTAGTATTTTTTGTTTTGTTGCAGCAGTCAGAGAGCAGGGGTATGGTTAAGTCAGTGTTAGAGTACTTGTCTTGTTGGATACAGAGTTCTGGGTCTGAAACTCAATAATCAAAAAGCAGACAAGCTGGCCAGGACAACAATGCCCTCTGTGTTGGGAGTATTTCTTTGAAAACTAGAACTCTCACACATAAGAAGCCCAGTATCTTGCCTGAGCTGACCTTAAACTACTGTGCTGGAGTTAACCTCCTGCTTCAGCTTTCTGAGTAGCTAGTACTAGAGGTCCATGCCACTGCAAGGCTGAGTCCTATTGAAGAATTCTATAGGACCCCACCGCTCCAAATCTTCCCCAGCCACATTTCCCTGCTCTCCTCTGACTTCCCTGTTTTCTTGGGTCTCCTTTCCTTCTGTGATTACTCATCCTGTGGTTATCCTATTTTGAGCTTCATGTATAGCCTTACCTTGCCTCTGAATTCTTAGTGCTTGGTCTATACTGACTACTGGTAGTATTTATTGCAATAAACCTTGTCTTCTGTATTCCCACCCCCACCCCCACTCAGATTTATCTATTTATTTTATTTATATGAGTGCTCTATCTGTATGTACGACTTTATGCCAGAAGAGGGCATCAGATCCCATTATAGATGGCTGTAAGCCACCATGTGGTTGTTGGGGATTGAACTCAGGACCTCTGGAAGAGCAACCAGTGCCCTTAACCGCAGAGCCATCTCTCCAGCCCCCTAATTTCTTTTCTTAACACCATTCTGGCATAAAACAAAAACATACATTACCTCATAACCACATTTTTATGAGATTAGAGGAGGAAAGCATTAAGCAGATATCCTTATTATTTTAACAGTGTGAAGTTATAATGGCAGTTTCTGTGGATATGTGAACATAATTCAAAATATATATGTGTATGAGAGACAGAGAGAGAGAAAACAAAATGTCTCCTACTGGTAAAGGTTCTTTTTAAAGATATTAATGCTGAATAACACCTGTAGCATAATCGTTAACACAATCATACACCTACTTCTTAAATAGCACTTTGGTTTCTTTTCTGCCTTCTTAGTATAAAATTTTTAAAAAAAAATTATTGCTTCAGAGTAAAGTCAAAACAAAGACAGTTGTAGATTACTGGAAATAGTACTTGGGAATGAAGACTGTTTCAAAGGCCTGCATGTATAGCAGTGTCAGAGACTGAGAAAATGAAGACTCCAAATAATGAATCATAGAGCAGTGGATGGGTTCTTCACTGCAAAGCCATGTGAAGTTTGATAACAGGCATTTACATTTTCCCAAACTTTTCTTAAAAGTTTATTTTTGTTTTAAATGAAATTACAACATGTTATAGCTGATTGCAATATTTTCTACCTAAAAATTGTTGCCTCAGACTGTCTTCTTTCTGTTTCCAGGTTCCTTTTATATGATCAACCAGTGGAATAAATGACTGCAGTTACTCAGAGATATGTAGCAGTTACTCAGACCTAGTGCACTTAAAACAGTACACTATGGGAAAACATAGTTCTTACATGATAGAACAATGCAGTATTCCATATTTGTTAGTTTATAATTAAATCATTCTTGTTACTTTACAACACTGTTCAGTAATGGGATCACAGGTTGGAATGGAAATAGATGATCCAATAATAGTATAGTAGGCTTTTCTGAGCTCACTCTGTGGTTCAGGGCAAGAAGAAGAGGATTAGCAAGTCATCATCCCCTTTCATGAACAATATGCTGGGTCCTTAAATCTGCTCCTCATACTGATCTTCTAAGTAATTGTTCATTTGAGGGAATTGTTTCACATACTTAAAAAAGAAAAAAATTAACGTTTCTTGAATTTACAAATGGCTTGAAGAAACAAATTAACTTTGTGGGGTAATTTTACTTTTTGGACTAGAATTTCCAGTGCTGTATTTTTTTTAAATTCCTTCAGTAAATATTTACTTACTATATCCCAGTAATGATGCTTAGAGCTTTTAGATTATAGAAGAAACAGATGTGTAAACAAAAAAAAATGGATAACACTAAATGGACAAAGGAAAGTTATAAAATGACATATGAAAGGAATCGAGAGAAACATCCTGGGGCTGGAGAGGTGGCTCAGCATTTAAGAGCACTGGCTACTCTTCCAGAGGACCCAGGTTCAATTTCCAGCACCCACATGGCAGCTCACAACAGTCTGTAACTCCAGATCCAGAGGATCTGGCACCCTCACACAGACATACATTGTAGGCAAAACACCAATTCACGTAAAATAAAAATAAATAAATTGTTTCTTAAAAAAGGAGAGAATCATCATATGAGAAATTATATTTGGACTGGTCTAAAAGATAGATATGATGTTCCATGTTGAAAGGAAAGGGTGATAATTATTCCCAGCTGAGGGAAAGGAAGGCACAAAGCTATGAAAATGTGAAAGAGCCTAAGATGATCAGCCCATGGGGGAGCACCATACTGATAGAGAATGGAGACCATGGTCAAGGAAGGATGATTGCTGTAGTTGGGAAGAGATACATCAAACAAGATGAGGAAAGATTTTTAATTTCATGGGGAAATATTATTTATGTGTTATGTGTTAACATACGTATGTGTATATAATTTATACATATATATTATACAGAGAGAGAGTTGAGTAAAAGCACTTATTGCCAGATCTGACAACCTGAATTCAATCCCTAACATAGTGGGAGAGACCAAATAATTCCCACAAGTTTATCTTTGATCTACACACATGCCATGGTGTGTGCATATCATCATATATGCATGCACACACACACATTTAAAAAAGATATTGTGTTGGCAATAACCTAGTCCTGGGAGGGAAAGGAAAATTAAAAACGAAACTACAAGTTGCCCGTCAGCCATCTTGCCTCTTTACTTTCTGGTGTCTGTAGAGAGTTCCCTGGTCACCTTTCATCTGTTACACAGATCAGACTTGGAGGGCCTCTTAAAATCATATTGCAATCCCAGTGAAATCCCTTTTTGTCTTGTCATTACTTGGAAAGGCATTAACTCGGTGGACTAGAAATATGTAGTTTCTTTTGTCATGTTTTAGATAGCATAAACTGTGGAGTGCTCTGCTTTGGTTCAGAGGGACTGAAAATGGAAAGAACATGAGGTTGTTTCTCTTGAGTATTCTCTCCTCATATAGTTATGAATTCAGGCATACAAATGTATGAAGAAACAGCTGGTTGGGAGAGCATTTTATGTTTTACTTGGATTTTCTGTGACTAAATATAGTATTAGGTGGCCTGTACAGCGCTTGAATGGTATCAAATTGGAAGGGCTGTTGTTTTATCAAAAAACAAACAAGAAAGCTTTCATATACTGTGGTATCTGTACATACAGAATAGCAGGCTAGACTTTTTAGCTTAAACTATTTAGTTGGTAGCTTTAACATGAGCTTGTGGAAAACCAGAGGGTTACTTAGATTCTCATCAGAAGCACCAACAGGTCATCTTCGGAGGCCATTTTTCTGGACTGGACTCTGGACTCAGTAAGCAGTCTGAGTGAGCCAGTGCCTTAGCATCCCCTCTTTGCAAAGCCTGTATTCATCCCTCAGTCTACCTGTCTTTCAAAGTACAATCTATTATTCCACCTGATCTAAACAGCAGTCCTTTTTGTCTAATAAAGTACATTATTCCTAGCAATAATTTATATACTGAAAGTTCAACAAATTGACTTCCCTTGCTTTTATCCAGTTTTGTGCATTTCTTGAACCTCTACACTTTCTTCAGCTGCCCTTTTAAGGATCACTTAATGTTTTGATACTAGCAAAAGTAAGTAAATGTCCCTTTAAAAAGAATTATTATATTTCTTGAGAATTTCTTACATGAGTACAGCATTACATTCCCATCCCACATTTTCCCCCTTCCAACTCCTTCCATGTCCCCCACTTTCTCTCAAATCTATAATCTCATTCTCTCTAATTTTGTGTTTATGTGCACGCACACACACATATGTATGTACATACATATGTACAACCTACTGAGTCCATTTAGCGTTGCTCATGTGTATATGTGTTTACAGCTGACCACTTGGGATTGGATAGCATATCAGGGCTTGTCTCTGCTCCCTTTTTTATTGTAGCAATGGAGATTGCATAATAAACAAAAATCAGTTATACAATCTTAAGAAATCTTGCTTCTGACAGTAATAAAATTATAAAGTGGAATAGGCCTAAAGTATGTTATATTCATTCAAAAAGCCACATATTTAGTTGTATACATGATTTCAGAGAAATTAATGTTTCAATGATTTTATATAGTACTTTGCCTCTCCTTTAGGAACTAACAAAACATAGGGGGAAATAGAATTCCTTTAATTATTTTATTAGTGAAGTGGGCATTAGATGCCCATAGGACAGCATTTTGGAGGAAAATCTCTATTGTGTGTAATAGGTCACAGGAGAAAGAGTCAACATTTTTTAATCACCTATAACACACAATGCCAAACGTTTTATGTTCATTTTCCCTGCTCCTTGCAACAATCCCATGAAATCATACCTCTAATGATGCATCCTAAATCCGCCTTCTCTTTCTCCCCCTTTTTCTTTCATCTTAGGCATTTGGGTGAATTAAACAAACAGTAATTACAGTTAACAAATACAGGTACACATCTAGTTTATACAGCATGCATAAGATAGCTGAAAGACTTAGATAATAAGCAGTGTGTACAAAACATCAAAGGCAATATTGACAAGCGGGGTGTGGTGGTTTGAAAGAAAATGGCCCCCAGAGGGAGTGGCACTGTTAGGACATGTGGCCTTGTTGGAGTAGATGTGGTCTATGAGTATTTTGCCAGCATATATGACTGTACACCGTGTGCTTCTGGTGTCCACAGAGGTCAGAGGAGAACGTTGGCTTTCCTGGAACTTATATTAGGGAATTGGAATTGTGAACCACCATGTGGGTGCTGGCAGCCACACCAGGGTCCTCTGTGAGAGCAGCAAGTGCTCTTAACTGCTGAGCCGTTTCCCCCACCCTCTGGGTAGTTCTTTCCAGGGTTGATTTTTCACTTCCCAGAAGACATTGGAGTATCTTGGAAGACATTTTTGGTTGTCATTTCGCAGAGAAAGAACTACTGCCTATACCAGGCAATTTAAACAAACTCACCAATTCCACGTTCATACCTGTCAAAAATGAGTGCCATTGTTATCCCAGCTGCACAGTGAGGAAATGAAAGCGTAACCAGGAGTGGTGCTGAGGCAGCAGGTGTAGTGGAGTCACAAACAGGTCCGCTCCAGATCTGCACTTCTACCCAGTCCACCCTCTTCCTCCCTCACAAAATCAAAGTTGGCCTTCCTAGTTCAAAGGACTAACTAGTTTGACCTGGTATTATTAACCAATAAAAGAGTTAAAAAATGGAGGGCAGGGGAAACGGCTCAGCAGTTAAGAGATAGAGGCCAGGGATGCTATTAAACATTTCACAGGGATCAACACAGGCTCTATCACCACGAGTTACCTGGCTCCAAATGTCAGTAATACTGTCTGAAAAACTCTGTCTTAGCACAGTTCCTGGCATATGCATTGCAGAATATTTGCTGTTATTTTCTAATAATATGTAAGAAAAACATGGAGGAATAATTAACAACTCTACACTCTTCTAAGGAGCTAAAGAAAAGTATAAATTGATCTCAGGTAAAAAATTAATTACTAGGATATCAATATGGGGACCCTATTTAAAGAACATGAATTTTTGATATATGAAATCATATCGGGATGGCCCTTGTAGGCAGTTTTAGTATCTAATTCTATCTAGTGCAGATGTACCTGTATATATGTACTTTTCAGAGCATTCATGTTCATATATATATATATATATATATATAAATGAGTAATTGGTTAAGAATATGGTCTTTGGAGCTGTTCAAAATTATTCTGACTTGGCTCCTGGGTGTTATTGCAGACCTTAAAGACGTATAACAGTTTCTCTGAAACACAGTTCTTCAGTAGTAAAATTGTGATATGTCTACACCTGCATCATAAAATTCTCATGTTGTTAACTGAGATACAGTGTTGAAAGTGCTGAGCATAATGCTTCCACTCCATGAGCACTCAGTAAACAACAGCTACTCATGATTCTTCATTGCTACCATCCATGATCCGGTCCTTGTACACACAGTGGTTAAAAACTAAAGGGCTGCTCATTACTAGCTGATTGCTAGTAGAGTAGCTCTGGCCATGGGTTCTTTGCTTACCATATCAAGTCTATACAGCTTTACTTGCTGGTATTACTAGTTGTAGAAAGTCACTGTTCTCTGGGGGCTCTAACAAGGTCTCCTTCCTTGATTGATAACTACCAGTGCCCACTCTCAGCATCCCTGACACTTTGGAAACACACTGGGTCTTTTTATTGAAGTGCAAGTTATGCTTATTTTTTGCAAGTGTCCATTAAAGTGCCAAGTCACACACCCCCCATATATGTTTTTACATACGGAATTTCACCCCATCTCCAAATCCCATATCACACCAAGAAGGGAATCTAAACCAGGAAAACAGCATTTTCTGGTTTCCTATCATGTGATTATGCACCTTATTCTTTTTGATTCTATGTTTTCAGCTTTCTTTCAATTATAGTATGAATAGCTCCTCTGAAATTGCCAGTGTGGTTTATTCAGAGATAAACTGTAAGCATGAGGTTTTTTGTTTGTTTTCCTTTTAGAATAATATGTACTTTGATTTTTGCATGTTGTAGGAGACACTGGATACTGTTGTATTTCTGAAAACTAATTTGTTGTAATTTCTTCTTCCATTATGCTTGAATAATACAGTATATAATGTGCAGACATGTCTTAAACTTTGAGCTAATTTGCATCTGTCTATATTAATGTTTTCCTTGAACAAGGCCTTAATATGTTCTTTTGTTCTTTTTAAAATAATTATGTTAAATATAAGAATGTGTCCTAATTTTGAAGAAAGATTTTTTTCACTCTTCTACAATTAAAATAGTGGTAAAGAGTTGCTGTTATAAAATGGTAACAGCTTCCTTAGTGGTTACTAGTCTTCTGCATCAGTTGACTATGTCATGTGATCACCAGCAAGCAGATGCAGAGACTGCAGGGGAGATAGATGGCCGGATGTGGAAGCTGGAACCAGCAGTGTTGGCAAGTGCTTCTGTTTTGCTAAGCACCTGCTTTTCTGTATTCAGCTGGCCTAAACCATCTGCTTTTAGATTCTCCCTACCTACTTCAGCCATTTTAGAACTTGAAATACCTTTAAAAGTAGTCCAAAATTGAAGAAAAAAAATTGTTTTTAAGTGTTCTGGTATCATAGTAAGCTAGGAATCCATGCCACTCTTTCATGGCCTGTGCTTTGGGATATTCCAGTTTAATCCTTGAAAGAATAATTACTTTTTAATTTAAGTGTAGTGTGTTTATTATGTGGGATTAAAATGTTTTTCTCCCCTTTTGACTTCTTGTTCTCAGATATCACAGTGTATTTGCCTGAGTAGATACTTGGTCACAGTGTAATACACTAAAAACAGTTATTGAATGTGAGTGATTTACATGTTCCTTCTCATTGACAAGAGGGAAGGGACAAAGAAAAGCATCACACAAGATTTGACCAAAGATCCTAATTCTTTATAAACTTAATTACTTTCTAGATAGACCACTTTTATTCTCAATTTTAAAACTAGCATTTATAAAGTGTCTATTGTGTAATTGCTCCCATACTGGGCATTTTGTTCACAATAATGGAATGCCTGCTTCAGCCCTCTGAAGATAGACATTATTGCCTTCATCTTGTAGATGATAAAATGATTTTCAGACAAGTTGTTGAAATTGTTCCTGGGTCACATGTGAGACTAGAGACTTGAACTCTGTGGTTTCTCTGGCTTTTCTATTCTGCTTGTCAAGATGTTTTCAAGTCCAAGACATGAGCTGGTAGGTGGTAGAGAGTTTCTGTTCATGGTGTCAAAGACAGTGTATTTTACTTAGATAGGAATGAGCTCATTTCATTGGTTTGTGAAGCTCCTGGCTCCTTCCTGTCCTTTTGTAGTCTGTGGACATTTTAGATTTCTCACTGATGCTGAGAAATGGTTGGTACTTGGTCTTCCATGCTGCTTCTCTTTTGTTTAATTACTTAAGGAAGAAAAGGAACAAAGTGAGGCCTATTTCTAAACGTTTACAGAACTTAACTTTCTTTGAATATGTATGTGTCACATATGTGTGTACTCATGCACAAGTGCTCATGGAAATCAGAGGTCAGGGTAGGGTGTCTTCCACAATTAAGCACCACCTTATATTTTGAGTTAGGTTCTCTCACTGAACTTGGAGCTCACAGACAGCAAACTCGGGGATCCTCCTGTCTCTACCTCTCCAGTGCTGCTCTGCTTAGTTGGGAGCAAACTCAGGTCCTCTTGCCTGAACCCTCCCCTGCTCCTGACCTTAAGAGTGCGTCTACCACTGTTACCTGAGCCCCTTCCAACGAGAAGGAGCGTGTAAACCACCCATGGGCAATAGGTATCTGGTTTTAGTTAGTGTACTTTCAAAACTACAGTTTGAGTCAAATGACTGTATGGTTACATGCTTTCAGACCTTTGTTGCTGCCTAGAAATTTAGCCTGTGCAAACCAGTCCCACAGATACCACAGAGGAAGATTCAGTTTGACTTATTTCAAAGCAGTGCTAATAGATGCAGTCCATACTTACCTACAGCAAAGCACACATGGAAGTCAACATCATGATTGCCTTAGGTCTTTCTAGCCTGGAAAGCTGAATTCTTAAGAAGAGGAAGGTGTTTCATTATTGTATTTTTTTCCCTTTGTTCAGGGACATTGGTAAGATGTGAGAATTTGGGGTTGGGGATTTAGCTCAGTGGTAGAGCACTGAGCTCAGTCCTCAGCTCCAAAAAAAATTAAGATTAAAATTTAAAAAAAAATGTGAGAATTTTTCTGGAATATTTAAATTTGAGTCTTTAAATCTACATTAACTTAAAAAAAATCTACTTTAACTTTAGGAAAAAAATACAAAGTTCTGTTTCCTGTAGTGGACAATAAAGTTTATGGAGATAATTTTTTTCCAAAATAGTGGCACAAACTGAAAAAACAGGTTAGTAGTCTGTACACTAAAGACTCCTCAACTGTTTGAGAAAATATACAAATACACGGGCCGCCTCTTTAACCTTTTGAAATTAAGAATTGTTGGTAGAGACCGGTTCATTGGCACTTTAACAAGGGAGTATTGACTAGGTGAGCCATTGAACTGATGTGTCCTTAAGTAGTTAATGTACTGACTGCTACTTCTTGGCCTTTTACCGCTTAGCCTGTCTTGTATTTGCCCTGATTCTGGGAAAGAGACAAAATTGTCATAGTTTTCTCACTATGGTATTTCTTTTTTTCTTTTTCTTTTTCTTTTTCTTTTTTTTTTTTTTTTTGAATTACACCTTTTTTTTTTTTTTTTGGTTTTTTGAGACATCACTATGGTATTTCTTAACCCTATTCTTCTTAAGTACTACAACAAAGGAATTAAGAGTCCCATTTTTAGGCTGGGCGGCGGTGGTGCACACCTTTAATCCCAGCACTCAGGAGGCAGAGCCAGGAGGATCACTGTGAGTTTGAGGCCAGCCTGGTTTACGGAGTAAGATCCAGGACAGGCACACAGGCACCAAAACTACACAGAGAAACCCTGTCTCCAAAAAAAAAAAAAAAAGTCCCATTTTCACAATCAGTACCTGCTTTCAAAGCTTTGGACTTAGACTTAATTTGGTGCATATTTAATTGAAATCTTTTGAGTAGATGAACTGCCCCAAGGATTGAGTAATGAACTGGAAGATACCCACAGTTCCAAAATGTGGAAAGTAGAAACTTAAATTGAAAATAAAAAGTTTATAAAAAATTTTTTAATGTCTGGAAAGGCCAGAATATCAAGGAAAGGGAGCACATGATTCACAGACAGCAGAGAGTCCCAGAATTAAAATGATTGGCCTCTGTCTATTATGTGCACTGTAGATAGATAAAACCACATTTTGATTTTAATTTTTCCCATTTAGAGAATTCTCTACTACATACTCCCATAACAGAAAAAAAAAAATACTCTCTGTGAGTAATACATTCCATAATCTAGTCCCCTCACTATGCAATTTTAGTCCCCAGTCTCACTTTTGTTAATCTGGTTTTTTCCATTTTGAGCTTGGACTACATTGTTCTCTACACATACCATGCCCATTCAAGCATTCACACTTAACAGTTCTTACTGAGTCATATCTATTAAAGCTCATTTAAATGATGATAAGTGCTAGCATTTGTTTATAGTTCATCACATGCCAAACACATCAATAACCTTTACATCCACTAAATCACCCAAAGTGTTATTAACCCCAATTCTACAGAAAAGTACTTCGCTAAGAATACACAGGTAGGAAATGGCATCACAAGATTTGACCTCAGTTGCCGTCAGTATGGCTCAGCAAGTTAAGGGGCTCTCCATGCAAGCCTGGCAACATGAGATTGATTCCCTGAACCCATGTAAAGGTGAATGTAACGAACAGACTAATTGCCCACTGACCTCTACACACACACACACACACACACACACACACACAACACAACACAACACACCATGGCACGGATGCCCACACACAACACACACACACAAGCACAGTAAAAATAATAAGAGATTTGACCTTAGCTCTGTCTGGCTCACTAAATTCATTAGATGATGAGCTATCCTGGTCTTGTACCTTGAATATTTATACCGTGTGTCTTCATTTTTTTTTATTATGTTTACGATTCTTGAGGACAAGAGCATAACTTGTGTATATCACTACAACTAGGACAAGGCTACATTATCAGCTCCTTTCTTTGTGAGTGATTGAATCCAGATCAGGCAGGATGTGGTGTCCAGCATTTGAGTGTCGAGAAATTTTGTTTTGATCCTACTTGATTTTCTGAAATGGGCATTGCTGATTCTTCAGTGTTGTGTTAGCAGCCGGCAGGTTACACCAGCTAGTATTTAGTTTTTAAGAATTGTAACGTAGGGCTGGAGAGGTGGCTCAGAGGTTAAGAGCACTGGCTGTTCTTCCAGAGGTCCTGAGTTCAATTCCCAGCAACCACATGGTGGCTCCCAACCATCAATAATGAGATCTGGTGCCCTCTTCTGTCGTACAGGCATATTGTATACTTAATAAATCTTTAAAGAAAAAAAAAAAAGAATTGTAGCCTAGAAAAAGATTGTTATATTGGCTGACAGTGTTATTCTGGACAAGAAACACGTTGCTTTTTGTCTTTCATTATACATATACTTATATATTTAATTGCTTATATTTAGTGTGCTAAGGAGCAGCCATGATTTTGACTAGAGAGAGTTCGTCCTGCCATCACAGACTGGTACAGAACTTAAAACAAATAGGTAATTGTTACTCAGTGTGATATGTTTCATAAGTGATGTGCAAAGCAGTGGGAACCTGTTGGAATACTCATAGATGTCGGGGAGGATTCCCTGAAGATGGCTGAAGTTTTTTGTGGTGTTGTCACTCACCTGCACAATATAGACATGTAAGAAAGGGTCAGGAGCTGCATGCTGGAGCAGGTGAGACACTGCAGCTTCACACTTTCCACTTTGCCATTCACGGATGCAAATCCTAATGTCCACTCAGTTCATATTGTTTATCAAATTAAGGAGGTTGACAGCAGCTAATGTCCATCTAAGAAGATTAGCTAAAGCAAGTGAATTCTTCCTCCTTCTCTCAATTGACACCAGAAGCATACACTGCTTCTGTTCTGTCACATAGGTGCTAAGTATAATTTAAGGTTGTTTTCCATGCAGTGAATGAAATGGCACCCAATAGAAAGTTTACTTAGAATTTATGGTACTACAATAAGTGTAAGTGAACCTGATAAGTATTTTGTTCTTTTCCTTTGTCACTGAGAATATTAGTATTTATGATCAACTATAGTATAGGGAGTGATCATGATTTCAGCAAACACAAGCATTTCCTATTAAAAAGAAGCAACAAAAAGGGTTAATATACCAGGGTTTCCTTTGTGTGTCTGTGTGTGTACACACACACAGAGAAGTGTAGATGTAGTAGAATATCATTAGTAATGAGAATAATGATTATCTTATAAATAACTTGATGAAATAAACTTCCTCCATTGAACTCTTTAAAAACACTTACCAGGCCAGTAAGATGGCTCAGTGGCTAAAAGAGCTTACCGTGCAAGCCTGATGATGTGAATTTCCAACCTCTGGAAGGTGCCCTCTTCCTCCTCACGTACATTATACCACTTGCACACCTGCTCTCACACATATTACGTGCACATACACAGTAATAAATAAAATTAAAAATTTACAAATCTTCTGCAAGGTCCTAATTATTAATTATAATAATTAGGCTGATTCAAAAGACAGAAAATGGAAAAACAAACTGCTACAGAATATGAACTTTAGTCATCTTGAAGAAGAGATGAAGTGGAACTGAGTTGTTTATGCTTTGAAAATTGAAGGCAGTATTCATCATACATAATTAAACAAAGTTGAAATTTTGTAGGTATAGAACAAAAAAGCCACAGCTATTATAGCTATTACAGGAAATAGAGTGGATTAATAATAAAAAACAGTACATTACCTCATAACCATATTCTTATCATGAGATTAGAGGAGGAAAGCATTAAGCAAATACCCTTATTATTTTAACTCCTGGAATTGGAGATAGATATTCCCAAACTGATTTGTACACAGAAGAGCCGGGGGTGGGGGGATGACTTATTTTTCACAAAATAAAGTTTTAATGGCAGTTTCTGTGGATATGTGAACATAATTCAAGATATATATGTGTGTGTGAGAGAGGACAAAATTGCACTTGATATGAACACTAAGTAACCACATGTCTATCTTTTTATAGATACAGTGTGTGTGAACCAAGTGGGCATTTTGTCTTAAATCCAGTAATCTCACTATTTTAAATTTATTTTAGGTAACTGCTGGGAGCTATAATTTTTAAAAGACTGCATTATCCTAGGAACAAAAATTAGAAAAAGATACCTTCTTGGCTCTCAGTAACTCAGCAAAGTTTAAATTAATCCTAGTTAGAAAGACTTAAATACCTTTGGTGAAAAACAATAATGTTTTTAAGTTAATTTGGATGTGGTTTTAGAAATTCCAAATAGCATGCATGTATGGGTTTTATGGACAGCTTTTACTGCATGTTGTAGACATTTTTGGATCACATTTTTCCTATCAGCTATTTGGTAAAAGTACACAATTTGCTAAGATGGTTAATAGGACACAAATATAGACATTTCATGTGCTGTACCATGTAAATGTAAACCTTTGTAGTTACATGTTTTTGTAGCAAGAGAATTGTTTTAAAAGGCATGTAATTTATTAGCTATCGGTAGCTGCTTTATTGCCTTGCCGCGCTGCAGTAATAAATAAAAGAAAGTGAACTGATTTTACAAATGGCACACAAGGTGCACATTTTGTGGGGGAAAAGTCTTTTTTTAAAGAATTGGCATTAAATCCTTTTTTTGTGATGACAAAGAGGCTAAGAGTGCAAACTGTATTTTCTGTTTATCGAAAACAGTCTTTTTTTCTCCGGGGCATTTTTTCCTATGATCATCAAGGGATTTCAAAAGCAATAAAGTGTGGAATCATTGTTCGACTTGAGCAGTATTAAAACTTAGGTTTTAATTTCAGTGAAGTAATAAGATTTGAACCTGTCTCACATTACAGCACTGTAAGGCATTTAGCAATTGTATTTTAAAGGAGGTTTTTAAAATGCAGCTCACTTGTAAGCTAACTGTCTTTCTATAATTAATAGTTTTTCTTCAGTCTAGGCTGTTGCAATCAGACCAAGAATATCTGAGTTTTTAGTAACACATGGTAATTGTAAGTCTTAACTCCTAATTAGCCTAAATGTCTAATAATTTTCTGTTTGCTTCCAAAACTACTTTTTTAAAAAAGAGTCGTGTTTAAAGCTATAGTGTGTCTTTGGAATTTCAAAAATACGAATGTGTGCAAATACGAATGTGTGCATGTATATTTCTATGAGCTTTTATAACAGAGCAAAATTATATGTTAGTTGATTCATTAATTAAGTATTTTATCCTTCAATATCATTTACTAGTTTTTGGTACCACATGCCCCCCCCCACACACACACACACACACAAATTAAGTGCCAAATAAGGGTCTGTTTGTAAAGCTAAATCCCAAGTAACAGTCTGGATTCTTCCATACATAACATTGAAACTCACAGTTATGTCTCAAAAAATGCTTTAAAATATGAGCATTTCTATTAGATCAGTGCGAGAACATACTTGCTGATAAAAGATTGTATTTACCATTTTGAATTGCTATTGAAAATAATTGCCTCTACAAAAGGAAACATCTGTATGATGGCACATGGTTAAAGCTGCCATCAATTTTTAACATTTGAGGGTTGAGCTATGACCTTTTATGATGACTGTGAACAGTAACTGCCTCCATTAGCCATAAGTTTTGTTTCTTTATTTTAGTAGATGGCCTAGACTGTAAATATTAGAGAATCTAAAATAAATCAACATATTATCCTAAGGATACAAAATGTAAGAGCTATTTGTGGTTGGGAACCTTTGACAGATAGTTTGGATGAAGCAGATGATTGCCTGCCTAGCGTATCTGGTCTCCATTGCTATGCCTGCGGGCAGTTTAGTGCTATGGTTGTATATTGATGTCAGGGTTAGTACTGAGTGGCTAGCAGTGACAGATGTCTATAATTACAGGCAATGCTTCCAGTATTTCTGAAAAGCCAGCCTATGTTGAACAATTATCTTATTTCTGCCTTGCCAAAGAGCATGTTCCAATTGCTAGTATTAGTAGTGGTGGATATAGAGCTTCATCTGCTGCCTTGGGACAAATGTGGGAAAAGCACTTGGTTATAAAACATAAATGCAAAATATTTTTTCAACATTTTAAATTAGTTAAGTTTAGTGTTCCCTAATTTTTATCTTCTCATAATGTTTCTGTTGAAGGAGTCTTGAAATATAAAAACACATTTGGCATACTTATTGGGATTTTGTTTTCCCCTAGGCCTGTGTGGCTCCCCAGTGCCAGTATCCCTTGCTTTACTGAATAGATGTTAAGCAAGTTGGCTTTGAAACAAGTTCTCTGGTGTAGATTGTGTGTTCTGATTGATTGCCATTACAAAATTGGAAATGCATTTCCATGGAAAATTTCTCAATCCCAGTAAGTTTAGTTGGAAACTTAATGACAAAATTATAAAATGATAGAAAATGCTAAACTATCAGGCTTGAGTGGTGGCTCAGTGCTTGAGAGTGCTTGCTGTTGTTGCAGAAAGTCTGGTTCATTGCTCAGAACCCACATGGTGGCTCTCAATTGTCTGTACCTCCACTTCCAGGGGATCCAGTACCCTCTCTGCCTCATGAGATCTTGCATGCAGGTGGTGTCCATAAATTCACACAATCACTGACATGTACAAATAAAAAAATGAATAAAAATATGATAAGTACCTTAGTATACTGGTGGCTTTACATTTGCTAAGAATTGCAATTCTTTTTTGTTTGTTTTGTATTTGTTGGTGGTCATGTTTTTTGAGACAGGTTCTCTCTGTAGCCCTGGATGTCCTGGAACTCACTCTGTAGACCACACTGCCCCACCACTACCCAACACGAATTGTGATTCTTAAATTTTGTTTTAATCTCCTATCCTCAAAGATTTTAGTCTTTTGAACACTTACTGTCATTTCCTATCTCCAAGTTTTTATGACTGCTTCCTTCCATTGCTCCTTCTTGGCCCACTTGGCTGATCATTAGAAATGTTTTCGTTCTTTGTGTTACAAATGTGAGGGTGTTCATTTTATCTGGGTATTAGCATTTATATGCATGGACCATAATGCCACATCTGCCAGGAGGTACAGCCATCCAACACATTTCAAACTTCTTAAAGTTAGGCACTGTGTAGTAACACAGTATTCTTGGTATAGGTTTTAAATTCTGGATTTTTAGTTATTATACAATGAGAAATGCCTAGGAAAAGTTTGATAATATAGATTTGGTTTGGTTTGGGTTTTGGTTTTTCAAGGCAGGGTTTCTCTGTAGCTTTGGAGTCTGTCCTGGAACTCACTCTGTAGACCAGGTTGGTGTCGAACTCACAGAGATCCACCTGTCTCTGCCACCCAAGTGCTGGGATTAAAGGCATGTGCTACCACCGCCCGGTGAGAATATAGTTTGATCTTAAGTCATATTCTAACCTGTACAGTTTCTGGTTGAAACTGAAACACTTGGCTGAAGTATTCATTTTTTTCATGTAGTTTTTTTTTTTTAACTAAATGTGATTGTCATCACTTTACAGAACTAAAATTTCACAAAATCACCCTACTCTAAACCAATACAGTTTGTTTTCTTTTCTGTCACATTGCCTATCTGTAGAGATGGGGTTTAGGCATGATCCATTTCAAAGTGTCCTAACAAAATCAACTTTGTGACTTTCATCCCCATGTTAACCATTTCCCAAGGGAATTTTATTTCTCCAACAACAGATTGAAGCAGTGGTCCTAGCTGGCCAGCAGTGACAAGAAAATCAAACTGGATCCAGATGTTTATATAATCCATCCCAAAACAGGAAGCCTGATTCAGAACCCAGAGTGTGGCATAGAGATCACTATAATCTTATATGTAAGGCCATTCTTACTGTAGTGACTACTCCTTGGGCACCCTCACAAACTTCTTAAGATAATTACAAACTTCTCGTTTTATTTTGGAATCCTTTGTGTGGATGTACTGAAAAAAAAATTGACAATTAGATGCATTCATTGATCTGAATTGGAAAGACTTCAGTAATTTATTGAATGTGGAAATATAAATCATTTACTTGTCTGGTGTGTTGAAATTTATGGTAGAAATAGGAAGTAGAAGGCTACAGTGTCTCATAAAATGAGGATGAGGACTTCAGAACTGAGCACTCAGACCCTTCAGATAGACGTCATGGGCTGGCATTCTGCTTTATTTCCTTCTCCTCCTCATTACTTTTCTTGCCGATCCTACTAATGCCCCATTTTTCGTTAGGTGTTATTCTACCTTTCACCAGGCCCTTCTCCCCTGTAGCCATCCTTGTTTAACTATTCCTAAAACTCTGCACATAGAACTTAGAACATACATCTGTTTTCCAGCATTTGATCCAGATACTCGATCAAGAGCAGTCATTACAGTAAGAATGGATAAGGACTACCTGACATAGAAGATTACAAGGAAAACGGACTATCCTCTCAGCACATGCCAGTAGTAGCCACAGCAGCTTATGCAGATGGGGGTGCTACTGTGTCAGGACTGTCCTGAATACTCTGTATTAATTTACCACTTTAGTCAGTCCTTTCACAGAGTCCAAGAATATTAGGTCCTACATACATCCTCATCCTATAGTTTTTTAAGAAGCCAGGTTTTAAAGGTTAATCAACTTACTTATTATAATCACTTTGTAGTTGGCTGAATCCCACAGGTCTTGAGCTTCAGAACCTATGCCCCAACCAGCCCTCTAGACTCCTACCTGATTAGTGAGTGATATTATTCTTAATTGTTTTAGATTTATTTATGTGTAGGGATGTTTTGCTTGTATGTATATTTGTGCATCCCATGCATGACTGGTGCCCTCAGAGGTCAGAAGAGTGGCTGAGATCCCCCACAACCAGAGTTAGGTGGTTTTTAGCTACCATGTGTCTTGGGAACCAAAACCAGGTCCTCGGCAAAGAACAACAAGTGCTCTTAACCACTGAGCCATCTCTCCAACCTCACTTATTATTATTCATTACATTATTCTTTGTATTCTTATATAGGTGAGGAACAGAGACTGTCAAAGAATAATTTAAAGTTATAGAATTAATTCATTAAATAAAAATGTTTTTGAGTGATTATCTGCAAAGCTAATAAGTAGTGAATTCTCAATCAAAAGCTCATGTGTTACATTGTACATTATTTCTGTTTCCTCCTGGTTGAAATTACCTTAAAAAATATGTAGTCAGCAAATGTTGTCATTGTTGTTTTCTTTTTTTTTTTTAATAACTTTACACAGTTACCATTTTTTTTTTAAGATTTATTTATTATGTATACAGCATGTATGACTGCAGGCCATAAGAGGGCGCCAGATCTCATTACAGATGGCTGTGAGCCACCATGTGGTTGCTGGAAATTGAACTCAGGACCTTTGGAAAAGCAGTCAGTGCTCTTAACCTCTGAGCCATCTCTCCAGCCCCCTGTTGTTTTCTTATTGATGGAAGAGTATATTTCCTGAGCACCTGTGTACTGTCTTGCTCCACCAATCAGGCTCTTGTGTGTTTATGACTAAATTACAAGATAGAAACCTTGGATAGAAACAGGATTTAGGCTGTTGCTGCAAATATTGCCTCCTCTGATTTAAAACCAGATATTAGTATTTCAGGGAGTTGCTTTGAAGATAAAAGTTTTCATCAATTAGGCCAGTGTATGAAAGCAATTGAAAATGGGACAAAGAAACTTCTTAACTATGTGAAAAGAGCTAGCTAGAAATGTAGCTGAGTTCATATAGTACTTGCCTAGCATGATAAAGTCCTAGACTTGATCTCCTGGCACCACATAACACCCGCCATGATAGTATATGTCTATAATCCCAGCACGCTAGAAGTGGAGGCAGAAAGATCTGTTCATGTATACTACATAGCAAGTTCAAGACCAGCTTTGCCCCATGAAACTCCATCTAAAAATAAAAAGAGCATACTTGACACAGTAGAAAACTATGAATGTCACTGACAGTTTTCATTCCTGGATTATTTTTTTCATTCCTTACCATGTTACAGATTCCCTCCCATCCAGAAAGGATAAAGAATTAACTATCTCTTAGAAGGTCAGAAGCTATAGAAGCTGGTTTTGGTTTCCATACAGAGTCTCTCTGTGTAGGTTTGGAGCCAGTCCTGAAACTACTTTGTAGACCAGGCTGGCCTCAAACTCACAGAGATTCACCTAACTCTGCCTCTGCCTCCCAAGTGCTGGGATTAAAGGTGTGCGTCACCACACCCGGCAAAGTTATTTATTTATTTCTGTTTTTATGTATATTGGTGTTTTGCCTGCATGTATGTCTGTGTGAGGGTGTTGGACCCTGGAGTTCCAGACAGTTGTGAACTGCCATGTGGGTGCTGGGAATTGAACCCAGATCCTCTGGAAGAGCAGTCCGTGAGTGCTTTTAACCACTGAGCCATCTCTCCAGCCCATCAGCAATTTCTTTTTTGTTTGTTTGTTTGTTTTGTTGTTTGTTTGTTTGTTTGTTTGTTTTGGTTTTTTGAGACAGAGTTTCTCTATGTAGCTTTTGGAGCCTTTCCTGGAACTCACTCTGTAGCCAGGGCTAGCCTCGAACTCATAGAGATCGACCTGCCTCTGCCTCCCAAGTGCTGGAATTAAAGACATGCGCCACCACCACCACCCAGCCATCAGCAGTTTCTTGAGGCTGTTTTTTAATATAGGAAATGGAACATGGTTTCAGAAAGAGACTCCAGAAAGAAAAGCAGAAATACAATCATGTAAATAAAACAAAAGTGCTAAAAGTAGAGATTGCTTCTAAGTAATTGTCTGACACCCACTACAAGTAGACATGCTTTTATAGAGGGTTGGATAGATGTATGTATACAAGAATTGGACTAAGTGCAGAAAACTCACCATCATTTCCTTTCTTCTACATGACTACACAACTGAGTTTGTTGGTTTAAATGTGGTTTTGGCCATCAATTGATGACTTTGCTACTGACATCATTAGCTCCATGTGTTTGCCTAGTATAACTAAATGCCTCCTGGAAACTGACAGTATTAAATGATTCTCTAAATAGTTCTGCCATCATCATTTATTTGTTTCTTTTTTGGAGCTAGCCTTAAATAATTGGCTTTTGAATTCTTTTTTAATTATTATACAGCAGCAAACCCATTGTAATTCATATAGCCACATTCAGAGTTTGCAAATGACTTCACCATGCCACTAAAGTTTCAGAATGAAAATCAGTGTCACAAGAATATTTTAAGTGACAGCAACAAAGATTCTGAGCCATTTTCTTCCTTAGCTTAGTGCTCTTCTCTTATCTCTTATCTCTTGACATTAGGTGGCAGGTCCATAAACTCTGTGCTTTTTAGGTTGTACGCCCGAAGAATGATGTTTCCAGAGTTCCAGAGAAGGCTTGGAAAATAGTTAAGGTGAGTTGAGCACCTGGTTACGGTGATGGTATCACCGGTCTTCATGCTTGTCTCACCGCAATCCCTGAGATGGACACATGCACCCAGGGATGAGGGCGTGGGTGTGTTGCCTTGACTCCCTTCTTACATCCTATGTAACCCTAGGTATGAGGCATAGAGCCACGTGGTGTTCAGTAGTTAGCTAATTAGTAGGACTAACTAAAGACTAGCTAATGTGAACTCAGTCTAGTTTCTTGATTATAACATTTTTGATCCCTGAGAGGGTAAGTTTACTTACTACATTAAATGGTATCTGTTACTGGACAGTAACTAGCACACACCTGTGCCAAAATATGTTTCTGGCTGACACCTTTAAGAAGCATGCAGAGTAAACAAAATTCTTAGCTTCCTAGTTCCTCACCTCTGCCTTTATCCTCTCACAAACTTTATACAGCAACTTTTTTTGTTTTAAACCTTAATCATACCATCCTGTGCACTTGGTACAAGGCTTTGTTATAACACAAAATTATAAATAAACCCTTAAATATTTGTTCATAATGTTTCCTTCAATCCATTGTCTCAAACTTTCCAGTCAAGCCTTCTTCCTTTGCCATAACCTTGTTTGCATCTTTTTTCAGTGGGTTTGGAAAAATAATACCTAGGACTTTAGCGTGGTATTATCCACAGAAGACTAGTGTAACAGAAGCTTGGCTCCAGACATGGAGTGAGTTGGCAGCCAGCAAGAGCAAAGCTGTGTCAGGACAAATGTCCACTCTTCATCTTCTCTCGTTGGCTTTCAGCTGGTTGCACCACAGGAGTCTCTATGAGCTGTGTATCCTGTGACCAATAACTGGTGCACTCGACCCGGGTCCCTCTTGGCTAGGGACAGCCTGTCGGGAGACATTAGGTTCATGCTGCTGAAGATCCTTAGTCAGTGGCTCCCTGAAGGAAAGTGAGGCAAATAGCCAGATTCTGTTGAACAGGTGGTAGTTAGACCTTAGCTCTGCTTGTGGGGGTGGGAAGGAAAGAGTCTCCAAAATTACCAGTCTTGCTGGTTTTCACACTACCTGTGTACTTCTCTGTCCAATAAATGGTTGTTTAGAAACGTGTCCAGAATTATCTCTGGCAGCATCTGGAGTTCTCTAACTTTTCTACCTTCCTTTAGCAGTCTGGATTTGGGCCCATGTCAGGAATGGAAACCCCACTGGGATGCAAGCAAAAGAGGAAACATGTTCTTAGCCATGCATCAGTGGAGGCCCCTACTGGGAGAGGGGATTATCACAAGCAGCAGGCAGCCCTGCACCCCAGCCTGCCGAGCTCCTGCTCTGCCACAGGATGTGGAGCAAAGGAAATGGGAGGCCAGAGTGGTTGCTCCAAGTTTCTTTACACAATAGGTTATTCAAGCAGATTGGGAATGCTTCTTAAGAGATTTGTTAGGTCCGTGTCCCCTTAACAAGATGGCCACCGCAGATGGTGAGTTCAGATACTGTTTTTACAGTACAAATTGAAGATTCATATTTGACTGAGATTCTGCTGATTTGGGCAAGCATATTGCTCAGCTATTTCTACTTAGTTTCCAACTTAAATTAAATTCTGCCAAAGGATTTTTTTGTCTTAATTTCATTCCTATATTTAGTAATTTTTTTTTACTTTAAATGCTATGGAAAGGTTGGCTAAGATTAATAAAGATCTATTCAACATCACTAAGCTTACATATTTAATATGCAACAATGACGTTTGTACCAATAATTCTCTTGCTATAATGTTAACTTTATTACAGTGTTCCTGTTTTATTGTGCTTCAAATGTCAATGAAAGAACTGTGTCCTTCCTTCCAAATGGTTAAGTAATGAAATGTTGCATTAGTTCGTTCTTCTCTACCTCAGTGTGCTACCAACACCTTCCATTTTTAACAGCATCCTCTCATAGACAGCACTGAACTGACCACAAGACAAAAACAATGAAAATTGCTTGCTTACTCATACATAATGCACAGTTGCATATCCAGGTCCCAAATTCTTTCCTGAGTAACATTAGCACCTTTGTCATAAGGCA
Source organism: Peromyscus leucopus (assembly GCF_004664715.2). Classification (NCBI taxonomy): domain Eukaryota; kingdom Metazoa; phylum Chordata; class Mammalia; order Rodentia; family Cricetidae; genus Peromyscus; species Peromyscus leucopus. Next base: position 4,931,160 of record NC_051086.1, read on the forward strand.
ACTGTCCTGTGTGGGGCACTGTCTCCATGTGGGTGCTTTTTGAGCCAGATTTTTTCAAGTTACAAGTCAAAGCCTTAACTGACAAGTCACTACAGTAAATTAAGATAGTGCTTTAAAATTCAACTGGAGATGGGTTATGTTACCAATTTTATATTCTTTGATGTAAGTTTGTAAGAATAAGGTGGTTTGAAGAAGGTCTGTCACCTGATGGCAGAAGTCTTTGCTGTTGATTTCCACTGCACTGCCAATTTTATGCATTGAGCCTCTGCACAGTGTGCTAAAGCCTTTGAGAAGTTTAAACATCTATAGAGAGCCTACGGGTATTAACTTGCTGTAATTTTCTGAAAATTCATTATCCAGAAATCTTAATTCATTATAACGGCTCTTATGAAAACCTACAGAACTGGGTTTCTCTTATTCTCATATTTGCATACAATGAGAGATTCGTTGTTTCTAATTTGTTTCATGTGGTGCTTCTGAGTACATCTCACAGAGGGCTGTTATTGAATCTCTGTGACTGTCATTATATCCATCAACCTCTAGGAACTAACATTCTGGGTTTCCCAGTTCTGTAATCTACTTCAGATGTAAGAATTGACATAATTAGCTTCTCACAAGTTATAACCAGAATGCAGCAGATACCTAATGCCAAGTATTGGCTTGGGGGTGGGGGGCAGTTTAAAAATTAGCACAGGATTTACTTTCATTCTTTATTAAATTTACAGCCAAATATTTTGTTGCTATTTTTATGTTAATTCCCTTCTGTTTTATTTGACTCCTTTTAAAAACTGTACATAAGAACATTGAGGAAATGAGAAAAATGAAAAGATAGTTGAAGCTGTCTACCTATAAATGCACAGGCAACATCTGTCATTAGATGAGTTCAGAAGATGGAGAGTACATTGTACCACTGACGCTGTCTGTTCACATACAAACACTCTTTCCTGAAACTGAAAAGAACCTTCTTCATAGTAAAATAACAAGGATTTATTAAGATGATTATTTTAGAAACATGTATTCTCAAACTGTAATGGCACTTTCTGATATTTATTGAAATTCTACATATTTCATGAGCTGTTTTAATGTGTCAGAGTTAAAATGGGTACCTTGTAGCTTCTAAGGCAGCAACTGTTTAGAAGTAGAAAGAGTTGGTATGCAGGAGGCTGTGCCCGTAGAGGTGGTAGAGGCCAGCCTAACCTGCATGAGGCAGTAGGTTCGGTTCCCAGTACCACAAAAAGAAAGGAAAGGAAGAAGAGAGAGTTGATGATTCTGGGTAACTCAAATGTTAAATGGTCTTTAAATACAAAACCCGGAACTAGATATTGGGGTAAATGCTGAATGATCAGAGAGACAAGCCACAGCCACCACCTCTTACCACACCAACTCCTGAGCCTGAAAAAGCCCCAGCCAAAAGGACTTCAGCTAAAAAAGCCTGTAGTTCCTGTCTCCTCACATTTTGTATACCTTTTTCCACCCAGCCAGTGTGCTTGCCAGCACTGGGGTTAAAGGTGTGTGCCACCACTGCCTGGCTTGTTTTCTCCTAGACTGAGTCAATCTCATATAGTCCAGGGTGGCTTTGAACTCAGAGATCCAGACAGATCTCTGCCTCCCGAGTGCTAGGATTTAAAGGTGTGTGCCTCCACTGCCTGGCATGTATATTTAATCTAGTGGCTTATTCTGTTCTCTGATCTTCAGGCAAATTTTACCAGGGTACACAATATATCACCACAGTTCTATGTCATGAAATATTGACATAGTTATTTTACCCCCTTAACAAAGGCAATTTCTATGACTAGAATGTGTTAATTGGTTCAACACATACATAAAGATTTCAGAATTACTAATGAAAATTTCAAAGGTTTATGGTCTTGATGGTTATCTTTATTCTGTTAAAATCTCCATGAAGGGTTTGGATCCCCAAAACTCACATAAAAACAGGCAGGCAGAATAATTCCAGTGTTCCAGAGCAGGAGATAGACAATCCCCAGGACAAGCTGGCTAGCAAAAATGGGCACACTCCAGGTTCAGCAAGAGACCCTTTCTCAATAAATGAAGTAGAGTATGATCAAGGAAGACAAATGATGTCACTTTCCAGTCTCTGCACAATCTTAGTTATGCAATTACGTGCATGCATGCGCACGCGCAGACACACACACACACACACACACACACACACACACAAGTCTCCAAGAGAAATACGTCTTCCCTTTCTGTTACTTTTGATGTGTAAGGCCTTCTTTTGCAAAGAATATTATTAGCTGAGCATTCCAGAGTCTGCTAAGCAGAAAGGCCTATGAAAAGGGATAGTGGGAAATAACTGCCAAGTGCCAAGGTGTTTGATAGAGGATTATCATTCAGTCATCCCTAAAACCTATTAAATAATGTTTGTTATGAATGACTCTTGATTATTATTTTTGTTTTACCAATAAGGAACCAAGATTCAAAGGATTTGAGGAACACCTAGTTAGTGGCTGAGTAAGAATTCAGATCTAGGGCTAGATGGATGGCTCGGTGGTTAGGAGCACTGGCTACTCTTCCAGAGGACCTGGGTTCAGTTCCCGACACCCACAAGGCAGCTCACAGCTGTCTATGGCTCCAGTTCTGAGGTAGAGGGGCAGTCCAACACCCTCACACCGACAAATGTGCACATGAAATAAAAATAAAGTATTTTTTTAAGTGCCTCATCAAAAAAAAAAGAAGAATTCGGATCCAAATGTCTTTGGAACCAAAGCCTATTCTTTCTTTTGCTAAGTTCAAGACCATGTTCTAAGCATTGCTGTGCTATTTGGTTTTTTTTTTTTTTTTACTCTTTACTTTTTGAGGGGCCCACCACCCAGCTCCCAAATAGATACACAGAGGCTTATTCTTACTTATAAATGTCCAGCCTTAGCTTGGCTTGTTTCTTGCCAGCTTTGCTTAACCTATTTACCCCATCTACCTTTTGCCTCTGGGCTTTTTCCTTTTCTTACTTCTGTATATCTTACTTTCACTCTTACTCCGTAGCTGGCTGAGTGACTGGCCCCTTCTTTTCTCATTCCTTGGATCTCTCTTGCTTTTCTTCTATTTATTCTCTGTGCCTACCAGGCCTTCCTATCCTTTCTCTTGCCTTGTTGTTGGCCATTCAGCTCCTTATTGAACCAATCAGGTGTTTTAGACAGGCAAAATATCACAGCTTCACAGAGTTAAACAAGTGTAACATAAAAAAGTAACACATCTTTACATCATTAAAACAAACGTTCCATAGCATAAACAAATGTAACACATCTTAAAATAAAATTCTACAACACTGCTGAACAGACATTTCCCCTCCCCTTGAATTGCACAAGCTTAAATAGTGGGTGAAACTTTTATTCACATGAAAAGCTGACACTACTAGATCATACTTAGTATATGATAAGTATCTATAATAGACTTGAAACATTGGATGCTCCCAAATTTCCAAAGAAGAAAGTTCTTCTTACCTAATCTTGGAGAAAGCTTTCTCCAGGAAATAGTTTTGCTGTTTACAACACAGCTAAAGTTTGCCAGTTCCCACATGCTTAGTGAATGGGGTTTTAAATACAAGATCCTGTTTCAAAAAAATAAAGTGGAATTGGCAAAACTATACATTTGACCATTAAAAAGCATGAGTAAAGTGGTGGGCATAGTGGACATAAAAGATAGTGTTAGCTCTGCTCTCAAGTGGAAAACAGGAGGGCTGAAGCAGGCAAATACTTGTTTTCAGTGTATATGTCCCTGACAGCATAAAACACAAAACCAAAGGCATGACTGTGTGTTCATTGTCATTGTATTATCCAGCCTTGGAAGAGCAACTGGTGACTTGGTCTTTCTCCTTTGGCAGCAGTGGTGGAGTTTTGAAGTAGACTTTCTATGTAATCCTAGTTAGCCTCCAACTCAAAATCTATTTCTTGACAGCTGGGATTAGAGGCATTCACTACTTTGCCTGACCTTAATCTCTTTTTATTTGATATTTACATGTGTCTCATTAGAACCAAATTATCTTACTAGCTTCTGAAATCAAGGTAAGTCTTCTGTGTGCTGAAGGCAGCCTTTTTCTCTTCCAACTCCATTCTTCCTGGAAAGGAATTTTATGATGTGGTTCCTTCTTGCTATCATAAAATGTTTTGGTAAAATTAATTTTTAAAATTATTTTGAAATGATGAAAGTTGCAGAAAGTGTTCAGAACTCTGAATATTGTGTTAGAATTGTTTTCAGTAGAAATCTTTTATTGACTTGTGCTTTGTGATAAATAGCTTTGTAGAAATTCCCCAGTGGGCAAGTTATCTCTTACCTCTTAAATAGTCTGTATCTATCACATTATTAAATTCTAAATGTTAGGGGATATTTTTATATTATCTCCATGTTTTCCAAATGGCACAAGACCTTGAAAAATGTGAAACAGTCTTTTAAAAGAAATGCTGTAATCATACATTGATTTTAAATGACCCTGTCACACGTGAAAACAAATCAGATTGTTGCTCTTAATGAGCTTTTCAATTTACTATTCAGTAGATCAGATAAGTGGATTTAAGAGGTAATGATCCCGCTTAGTACTCAAGCTTGACTGTCAGATCCTGGTAGTGGAGAGCAGTCCCCGAGGACAGAAGCGTTGACACAGCTCTAGACGGGATAATGGGGATCAGAGCTAATGGATGCTAAAAGGAGGAGGACTGTGGGTTAGAGCGCTGCCTGTGCCAGTGTGGACTGTTTGCTCCTGCCTATGATTGCTTCAGAGCTGAGGCTTTGAGAAACTGTTTTGACAGCAGAGCACAACAGACCTGCCTGCCTGCCCAGCAAACTCACAACAGGAAGACTCCTGGCGGGAACCTCAGTTTTCAAAGATACAGTTCAATTGCTAGGTTTTCACCCTGGCATAGTGAAAATAAAAGCTAGGTTAGTTCTCAGTTTTGCCAATTTATAAAGTCTTGGAATGTAAAATTTCCTTTTACAGAAATACAGAGTAGTCATCTTATGTTCAAAACAAGAAAATTAACTAGGAGTTAACAGAAAGGAGGAGGATGTGATGAAAATACACCAAGAATGGGCTGCTTGAGATAAATAACACCATATCCCTTCCAAAAACCCATGTGTCACTCAGCTACATCTTCCAGCAGTGTCCAGTGCATTTATGGCATATTTTCTTTATTTGAAGATGATTGTGAACTCAAGAGGGAAAATGAGAGCTTTGGCCTAGAGTAGAGCTCATTTTTAAATAGCTTCATTCATGTTTTCATCCTTGGTAAGCACTGATGCCTTTAAGATTCCAGTCAAGGTGAAGAACACAGGAGCGCCCCTGCAAGAGTGGTGAGCAGAAAGCACAGAGAGCAGGGACCCGGGGCCACTGTTGTCTGCTTTCACAAATTAGTCTTGCATACAGGAGCGCACTGGATAATCACAGTCAAGTAACAGTCCAGCTGCTCTCTAGAATACTTTTCTCTCTTCTTTTTTGCCCTCAGAATTCAATATATCTTAAAAGGAAGGAAGCATATTTCATTGTTTGATTATTCACATTGTAATCCAGTCTCCATAGGTCCACCCATTGCTTTTTCTATTATATATTAAATACACTTGTCTTAGTTGCTGAGACAAAGAATAAGGTATGATAAGGCATAATATCAGCCCTCAAGGATATTCCAGCATTATAGGAGACCTGGACAACTAAACGCTACGATATGAAAGGACCATGATGGAAGAACAGAGCAGATTCGGGGGAATATACAGGAAAATGCAGCTCACCCTGCCTGGGAGGGCTAACAAGGCCTTTGGGAAGGTGGCTTTTGGATGATGGGATGGGGAAAGGCTGATACTGAGCCAAAGAAATCCTACGGATTACTCAGATCTTCAGTGCTTAGGCTTGAGAGAAATGGTGGAAAATGGGGAGTACTGGGGTCCAAGGTATGAAAGAGTTGAACACCAAAAGTCATTTATGTCAGATTTTCAAGGGGACTGATTTGAATCTTCCTGGCTGTGATATGTAAATTCTACATACTGCTCTTCCTTTGAGCTTTCTTTGTGGTTATAGCATTCTGATTGAGACCATTGTGATAACTAAGATTTTTAGGCTCTTTCTCTCCTGCCACAAGTATCTTAGGACCCTTAGTGATCATAGCAGCCTTTGCATAATCGTTGGAATACTGTCCTGGGGACTCTGTAGTCAACAGAAGAGACAATGGAGAATTGAGTAGTAGTTTTCTTTTCTCCCTCTCTGCCCTCCCTCTCCTTCCCACCATTCTGCTCCTTTCCTACTCTCTCCCTCTACAGCCACCCCTTCCTTTTCTCCCTGTACACTTGTCAGGGAGAACTGCTAGCCTGTGGAAGAGGCTTCCAGACTAGAACTCAGGTTGAAAATCTGTAACACAAGGTTCTGATTAGTATAATCTTCAAAACTCAAATACAGTACTTCTGCACTCCTCTCCTGTGTGACCCCTTTAACTCTGAATGATTTGTCTTATTGTGACCTGTGGCAGTATATAAGCTAGTGTGTAAATAAAGCTAAGTTGCCATACTTAGTAAATAAACAGATTACAGAAGGTGAGACCACATAATCACTGGTGATAAAATGACAGAAGAGAGATCCCATGCAGCTGGTGTCTGGCAGGGACAACCTGGAATCCCATCAGAGCATAGTGGCTGTAGAGGTGTTAACTACTCTCAGCTTTGCCAGGCTACCAGGGAATGTTCCATTGGCTGCTGGTGGTATTTTTCCACTCGAAGTGGGATTGTGTGTTCAAAAGCACAGTGTGCCTGAGTTTGAGACAGAAATGTCATACCCAAACTCTGCAACCAGCTCGGCCCACTTAGAAGCTCTGTGGATTCTCATGTGCTGATGTTCAGTCCTACAGTCAACAGTAAGACCTGTCTCTGTGTCTCTCTAAGCTAGAGAGTATTACAGGGGGTGTTTATAGCTGATATACAGTCTCATGGTTTTCTAAAAATACTTTTATAATCACCTTGCATTATCTTGAATTTTATTGATACTTTGCTGAAATCTAGAATAGGTAGAAAGTTTAGATTCTTTTTGAACATTGTTTTTCAGTCTTTTGCATGCCTATTCCCACCTTCAAGAAAAAAGGTGGCTCCCTACTTTGAGGACAAAGTATGTGGTGTGATCGGTGAAGAATGAGTGTGGGTCTGTTTGTGTAAGTATATACACATCCCAAAGGAGAAGTGCTTCCTGTGTGGAAAGTTAATACAGTCTAGGGTGGTAATGTTTTAATTTCATTAGCTCTGTGTTCGCTCCCTGTTTTCAGTGTGGATGCAGCAGATCTTTAAATTTTAGACTTGTTAACTTGAGTAGTCTTTTGAAATTGCCTATGAATGATGAAGCTTTTAACACTTTTTTGCAGGTGTACGCCCGTATGTCGGAAGTCTTAGGAATAACAGATGACAACCATATTTTAGAAACATTCATGACAAAAATGTGAGTGTCTGTTTTGGTTTTTAATTTTCTTCTGTTGTTTTGAGTCACATATCATCTTACTGTATTTGAATCTCTTAACAATACTAATTTCTAAACAAATTTTGGCATTAAATTTTAGTGTGTACATTGTTCTTCATTGAAGCTTACTTCAAATACTTAAAACTCACAATCTGAAGGTCATTATCATTTGTCAGGAAGTCCACGTGGTTATAGTGAACAATATCAGAACATTGTCCTAAAAAGATTTACAGATATTGACTCTATAGTTCAGTTGGGCAGAATTTTGTTTTTAACTTAAAACTAAAAACAAAACACCCTACCTCAAAGACCAATGACCAAAGACCAATTGCAAACTATAGTTATAATCACCTGAAAATAGAATATCCATTGGCTCCAGCAGAGATGTGTTTATAGAGCTGAATGGTTTGTCCTCACAAACACACTGTTACATGTTGAACCAACATTGGTGTGCTTCCAATTGCATACTGTGTGTCTCATAGATCACACTGTCTTGCTTGCAGGACAAAGCTGGGTCAACACCAGGACCATAAGTCAGTTTTGGAGCCGCCAGATGATGATTCATTTGGGGCAAGAACTGGTTCACCTTCATTTGACTTCCTTTGTGATAATAATTCCTCTTTTCATTCTGTTTGGCTTGATTCTAAATTTAATGTTTCTCCTCTGAAACACTTAACATTATAGGCTGACTAACTTAGAGAATTATTTATAGAAATATTTTAAACTTAAAGAATTCTATGCCAATGTTCACTGTAGATTGACCATATAAAAGTTTAAATGTGCTATAAAAAATTTTTAAAAGTTCTGTTGAAATTTGAACATGCTTTTCATTTTGTCATTGAAGTCATCTAACTTACATCAAGTGTTTGTGTTTCTGTGGGTCTCCGTATGCAGGCAGCTGTCTGACAGTTTAAAACATTGTTTTCATATTTAGTGTTACAAACCTCAAGTACTGGGGAAGATGTGAGCCTGTAATTTCAAGGACTCTTCAGTTCCTAAATGACCTTTCGGTTGGATATCCTTTTCATTGTATATGTGATATACTAACCCAGCAGGTGCATTTACGTGGCCAAATATTTTTCCCTGCTTCTAATTTTCCAAAATTTTACAATAAAAAGTCTAATCTGTTTAGCCTTATCTATAAATGTGTGTTTATAATAACTGTGCTATGAAGCATTTTCAATCATAACTGAGCTTATATGAATGTATATACATATATATATTCTTAACTGGCTAGTTTTGTTTATATTAATCTAGGCTAATAATGCTTACATAATAAAGTATGCAACGCTCATGTATTTCAGCTCAAAGTTGTTCATAATTTTCAGAAATTCTTTTTCTGAAAGAAAGCATGTAACTAGCTTGAAGAAGGTCAGATGTTCCTGGGTCCCTCAGGAAGAGCCTCGTGAGCATCAGCCCGTATGCTTGCACAAGTTGAGACACACAGAAGAGTAATAGAAAGAGGGTCGCTGGCTTTTAGCCGCTCTTTGATTGTCGGCCTCCTCACCAGGTCATAGTCACACCTACTCATGTTAAGAGTTCCTGTTACACATTAAATCGTTACATATTTGTCTCTAGAAATCTTTTAAAATTTGAAGCCAGAAATCATTTTTACTAGACATCTATAATATTTTATCAATGAGAGCTGGATTGTAGATTGTTGCTTATATGTTGTTAGCTGTAAGATACATAGATATTGTGAAAAATAAATAAACGTTGGTTTAGTTAACCCATAAGATTAGCTGATATTTTAATATAAGAACAAATTCTGAAAATGGTTGGCTTTGGATGAAAACCTTTAATGCAGTTTCATTCCAAGAATATGCTTGTATTAGTTAAGTTTAAGATTGTGTTCCTCCGTAAACCATAAAAGATTTCCAAAGTATTAGACACCCACTTTTGTGCTGGAATTTAATATGCAACTTTTTATTGGAAAATAATCGTCCTTGTCTGGCAAAATCCACCATGCAATATTTCTGTTAGTAGGTATAATGCAATAAAGACAGGGAGGGCTATTTATCACTACAAATTTTGAGGATTTCAGGATTCTTTTTATTATTTTAATATATTTCTTTGATATTAAATCAGAAAAATGATAAATTACACCTGTCCAGGCTGTTTTTCCTCTTTACTGAAAAGTGATGTACAACCCAATTCCAGTGGTCATTTTGGCTTTTTAAGATATGTATTTTTTCTTATTAAAAAAACTCAACCTGTATTTTTTTCTAATAATGGTGCTGAAATACTCTTTATCTCTAACATATGAAGTGGTTGATAAGTACTTCATAGTATTGCAACCTCTCCAGCTTTTCACAGTGAATTACTGTGAAAGTGTGTTATCTGGAAGAAGGCCTCTGATTGTAGAACACAGACCTATTGTTTAGATTCACTCTGGTTTCAGTTTGAAATTGATATTTAATATAAAATTAATTTGATTTGTATTTTAGTATAATTTGCATAATGCCTAATTTATTAGTATCTATTAAGATACTTTTTCTGTTATCTATTTTAAGTATAACTATTATAATCTTTTATTTTCTAAGCAGTTTATTTCTTTTGAATACCTCTTAAAATTAATTTTAAAAAGTCTTATTTTCAAAACATTTATTAGATAAAGGTTAAAGGTTATAACAGATATGAATTATTTCCATGAAGGTACATTGATTTATATTTTTTAACAATTATTTCAAGTTTGCATATTTAGAAATACATATTAGCTCAATTTGATTTTGGTGCTCAGTTATTTGAATTATAAATCATTATGTCCCTTCTAGCTGATCAGTCATGAAATATCTTTGAATTCATTTACATAATGGAATATGTGCTTGGTGTATCCATTTCAATGCAGTCTCTGGCTACCTAATGTGTGTTTTGTTGTTCTATCCAATTTCATTATTATATGTGTTTTTTAATCATGATCTCAAAATAATACCTTATTTTTTGTTAAAAATACAATGGCATTCTTCAGCTGTAGGTAAGTATCATCTGCCTTAATGAAAAGCCTTATGTTGATTCTCAAAATAATTTAAAATATTATTAACCAGTCAATGAAAACCATGTTGTGAAATTTTTTCATTTTTCTTTATAATGCATGTCCTTGTTTTGTTTTTGTTTTCTGTTTTGTGTGCTTCAGGTGGCTGTCATTCAGTGTTCAGAACACTCAAAACCAATCTGTAAGCTTTGGTTATTTTTCCTTAATCTGACTACTTTTTTGGAAACAAATTACCAAGGTTTTTTTTGTTTGTTTGTTTGTCTTGTTTTTTTTAAGTAATTACATAAAAGCCTGAAGTTCCCTTAAAGCAGTGGTCAAGCTTGTTTGAGTATTTGAACATGATGTCTGTTATCACATCATTAGCCCTCCTCCCCACCCCCAACAACCAGCACTTCTCTCTGTAAGGCTCTGAGCAGAACCTGGGAATCTGCCTCTTTACTGAGTCTCTGTGCTGCTGACTGGGGACATGTTTGAGAACTTCTTTCTCCCTTGAAGAGTTAGAAAATAGGGCTGAATTGTATGTCCTGCTTAAAAAGCCAGGCATTTCTCCTGAGGCACGTCTTCATTCAGCATTGTTTGAATTAAATAAGGCAGCTGTGACAGATTAGAGATCATCTGGCTTGCTAAGTAATGATGTGGAAACTGAGTGTTCATGAGTAGATAACCTCTTACCTTTCCAATAAGGTATTGTTAGCCTACTCTGAACCCTCTGAATTGATGAGAGTTTGTAATGTTTATCTCCAAAGACCCTTTTGAGAGAACTTTTATATTTTCCCATCAGATTCATTGCCCAGGATGGATATATATTATATCTAGCAAGTATATTTGAATAACTTTTAGTATAGTCTTAGAATTTCCACAAGTAAAATTCAAGATTCTTTGTAGCTTGAGCTAACCTGCTCCAACTGGGTCCAGCCTTCCACAGTAGGTCAGTGCCTGGGATCCTCCCTCTCTGAATTGTTTACACATCTGAAATCTAGTTTCTATCTGGATGGAAGGTGGTGAGATTGTCCAAATGACTGCAGTAGGGAAGCTGCTGGGAAAATCAGAGACAAAGTGCTCAAATGTAACTGACCTTGCAAGCCAAAAGGGAGTCTCTCTCTCCAAAGTCCTGATGTTTGTCAACTGTCCCTTGAAGCTTCTTCCCTTCTTTTGGAGGCTAGCTGGTCAATATTTCTAATGCAGTTCATCATTTCCTCAAATTGATAGCAGTCACACCTCTCACTGTGGGTTCACAGGTAGAATAATGAGAAAGGAAGTTCTATTCTTTACCAGGCTACTGTTGGTATTCACCCTTTTTTGCATAATCTTTAAAGGTTTGGGAAAGGCCAGACTGTCTTTCACTTTTAAAAACAGATCCCTGGGTATGGGGGCAGAGGAGGGGAGGCTGGAGATGGCTCAGTGAGGGCCTGCTGCTTGCTGCTCTTCATGGGAGGAGCAGGGTTGGATTCCTGGCAGCTATGTGCCAGGATAACTCCAGCACCAAGGAATCCAGCATCTTTTTCTGGTCTCCCTATGTATCCATACATATAGGGCATATAACTAAACACACACACACACACACACACACACACACACACACACACACACACTCACACTCACACTCACACACAAATAAAAATAGACCCGCATAAGAAAAGGTTCTATGTTAATTTTTTAACTTTATTTTCAACAGGCTATGGCACCAGTGATTTCTTTATTATCGCAAAAACACCTATAAATTCTGAGGGCCTAGCTCAAAAATGAAAACTGGAAGGTCCCTTCTTTAAAATTATTGATAATGTCAAGACCTCCAACAATAAAGCTTTAAACCACATGAGGCATTTCTAAGTCTGGAGCCCTGTGTGAATGTGTAGCTCATACACCCAGGGAACTGCCCTGGTTATCTGTGATATAAAGAAATCATTCCTTTTCTTTGGCTTCAGACTATCTCCCTGAAGATAATATTTACTCCAAGTTATTAAAGATAAATAGTGATTTTTAGATTTCATTCTACACTCACCTTAATTTGCCGTAGCCTCTTGTTCCCTGTCAATTCAGTTAATAGTAGTCATTTGCCAAGTGCAGGACGAAAGAGCGGATTCTAGACCCTGCCCTCAGCTCTCAGTTCTACCAAATTACCCTGATTTTGGACCTCTTACCATATTTCTCCTCTAAGATCCCAAAATCGACTGCTTTACTAACATACCTTTTTAATCTAACTCAAATTATATACTAATTTTTTGGAAATTTATATGTTAAAAATAATGTGGGCATGTGACAATGATAGGACTGGATTTTTACATACATATTGTGTGTCCGTGTGAGTGATGTGTGCAGTATGTACTAGTTTTTCAGCTAGGGTGGCAGCCAGCCATTGCCAATGATCCTCCTGTCTTCACCACTTCAGTGCTGGAGTTACAAGTGTGCTCAAGGCTACCCCCAGCCTTTAACTGCATGTTGGAATCTGAACTCTGGGCCTCATGATCACACTGCAAGCCCTCTTAACCACTCAGCCATCTCTCCAGCCCATGGTATTTTGAGGAGCCATTTTTATTAGATAAAGCTAACATACTATATGAAATATATTTTTTAAATTACCAGATACTCTGCAGAGTAGACATAACCAATGAGGTGTGATTCATGAAAGAGATGGGAGTCAGAAGAAAATACAGGATGAGCGATGAAACAACAATATAGAATAAAACAAGTGAAACATGCAAATAAAGCTGTGTGTTGTAGGAAATATTTAGAAATAAGGAATAGTAATTCTACTTTTGTGAAGGTATTAAGTTTAATACATTGTTTTCTTTCCCTGAATACGCCTCTCTCAAAATGGTGTGAGAGAATGTTAAATAAAATTAGTTTTCAGAAGCGTCCCTCAAGCACACTTTTATTAACATCTCTCATCAAGTGTTATTTTTTTTCTTTGTCTATCCGACATGAGGAAAGTCATGATAATTTAGCTCCTGTCTGATAGTTTTATACTAGAGTCAAGTATGGGAGTCTTCTCTACTCTTGCATACCTTATTCAGGCCTTCACCAACTTTATATTACTTCTTTGAAAGATCACATTCCACAGATATTATTTGAATCTGATCATTTCTCTTGGCAAAGCCCCAAATCACTTCCACTTGCTTCTTGTATCAAAGTAACATCATTGATTACACTCGAGTTACCACCCGACTTGTTGAGTTCCTAACTAGTCTGCTGACCACCCACTCAGCAACTATTTTCTCCTCGACACTGGGATCAAGGACATTCATTTTTCTTTCTGCTTGATGCCTTCCTTGTCCCTCACTGACTCACCAAAAATGTCATTCCCTCTCCTTTGACAGGGTGGCTCAACTCTGAGTTTTGGTTCTTCATAAAGACTTAGGAAAACAATACTGAAATGGTTGAAATCCTTAATCCTTTAGTGCTTACTGAACACTTAATTCTTTTCAGTTTTTTCTCATGTTTTTTCTCTAATGTTCTTTTTTTCTTCCCCCTTCCTGCTTTTGGTTTTTTGAGGCAGGGTTTGTCTATGTGTAGCCCTGACTGTTCTGGAACTCTCTCTGTAGATCAGGCTAGCCTCAGACTTATTTCTTAATGTTATTAAGCATAATGTTCTTATGAATACATCTTAGGTATGAGTGTAACGTCGTTTACTATGCATTAGTCTTATTTTCTACTAGATTGTAAAGTAATAGAGATTAAAACTTTTAGAACATATTGTCTCTTATTGAGTGACTGAAATTTAATTCCCACTCCTTACTGTTTGTTTGTTTGGTTGGTTTGGTTTGGTGTTGTTTTGGTTTTTTTGTTTTGTTTTGTTTTGTTTTTGTTGTTGTTGTTGTTTTGGTTTGGTTTTTTTTTTTTTTTTTTTTTTTTTTTTTTGAGACAGGGTTTCTCTGTATAGCTTTTGGAGCCTAACCTAGAACTCGCTCTGTAGACCAGGCTGGCCTTGAACTCACAGAGATCCGCCTGGCTCTACCTCCCTAGTGCTAGGATTAAAGGCGTGCGCCACCACCTGACTATGCTGGATAGTTTTATGTCAACATGATACAAGCTAAAGTTATCTGAGAGAAGGGAATCTCAGTTAAGACAATGCCTTCATAAGATCAGTAGGCAAGCCTGTAGGGCATTTTCTTAATTGGTGATTGATGGGGGAAGGCCCAGGCCATTGTGGGCAGTGCCATCCCTGGGCTGGTGGTCCTAGGTTCTCTAAGAAAACAGACTGAGCAAGCCATGGGGAGAAAGCCAGTGAGCAGCCCCCTCCATGGCCTCTGCATCAGCTCTTGTGACCAGGTTCCTGCCCTGTGTGAATTCCTATCTTGACTTCCTGCAGTGTTGACCAGTGCTGTGGAAATTTAAGTCAAATAAACCCTTTCTTTTTTGGTCATGGTGTTTCATCACAGCAATAGAACCCTAAACTAAGACAAGTTGGTACCCAGATTGTGGGGTATTGCTGCTGTGACAGATCTGACCGTGTTGTTTTGGGGAGGATTATGGAAGTACTTGGGAACTTTATACAAGAAAAGCCATTGAATTTTCAGTGTTTGGTGACTATGGGGACTTGGAAGATAAGAATGTTGAGAGCACTGCAGAAGATGGAGGCCTGGCTTGTGAAGTTTGAGAGGGAAGTTTAAAGACTCTATCAAGGCCTTCGTTAGTTTGAATCAAGATTCTGTGGTTCTGCTTAAGTGGGGCTGAAGTGAAACGTTTGCTTTGCTGGGATACTTGATACTGATCAGCTGTAGCTGAGAAATTAGTGGTGATTAAGAAGAGACCAGAATCATTGAGGTGAAATTTTTTGGGAAGTGTTTCCTGAGAGTCAACACACAGAAGCTGTGTCCCAGAGGTAACCAAGGTTGTACCTCACACTGGCAACCAAACTTGGTAGTGTAAGAGTCACCCAGGTGGTACTGGTATTAAAGACATGAAGGGGTCGTGGAGGTCAGGAGAGGCCATTGGTGGAGGTGCAACCTCAGTGACAGGTGAAGGCCCAGGACTGAAGGGGTCATGCAGAGAAGTTAAGGCTTGGCACCGTGAAGAGAGCGTAGGAGAGGTTGTTGGTGAAAGTGTAGCCCAGTTGCAGCAGAAGACCCCAGCATTTTGGAGATGTCAGTACCATGGCATGACCTCCAAGAACAGCAGCAGCAGTGGAATGGAGCCAGCTAGAGCCTAGAAGACAAGCTGTGTGTGCTGCAGGAGGCTGAGCCAGAGAAGTGACCCAAGCCACTGGAGATGCCCAGAAGATCGTGAGTGAATCCCAGGCGCTGGACGTGGAGACATTAACACTAGTGGAGTTTGGTTTTGCTTTGATTTGATTGAGACTGTGCCCTCGTTCTTCCTTCTGGAAGTCAGAAAGTATCTTATTTATTTTTGATTTTACAGGAGCCCACAGTTGAAAGACTTTGGATTTTAAACGGGATTGGCTATTTTAAAGAGACTGGATTTTTTATGTGTTTGAATTTGTAATGACTGTGGAACTTTGAAAGTTATTTATGATTTTTAATATGAGATCTTGTGGGATGAATGGTATAGGAAAGGTGGCCTAACAGTTGTGTGTTTGTATGTCACGTTGACAAGGGGTCAACTGTGCTGCATAGTTTTTATGTCAACTTGACAGGAGGGAATCTCAATTAAGAAAATGCCTCCATAACATCGGGCTATAGGCAGGCCTGTAAGACATTTCCTTA
The DNA here is from genome assembly GCF_004664715.2 of Peromyscus leucopus. NCBI lineage: Eukaryota > Metazoa > Chordata > Mammalia > Rodentia > Cricetidae > Peromyscus > Peromyscus leucopus. The sequence goes on from NC_051086.1 coordinate 4,947,253, forward strand.
ATTAGTGATTGATGGGGGAGGGCCCATCCCATTATGGGTGTCATCCCTGGGCTGGTGGTCCTGGGTTCTGCAAGAAAGTGGGCTAGGCAAGCCAGTAAGCAGCACCCTTTCATGACCTCAACTCCTGCCTCCAGGCTCCTGCCCTGTTTGAGGTTTTGCCCTGAGCTCCTTGATGACAAAGTGTAAGCCAAATAAACCCTTTCCTCCTCCACTTGCTCTTTGGTCATAGTGTTTCATTACAGCAATGTTTGTCATGGTTGCTAACTTCATGACCATCTTCACCTGTCTCAGTGGTTGTTTTTTTTTTTTTTTAACTACACAGATGCAGAAGAATTTTCTGGAAATTTTACTCAGTCAGAATTAGCAGTTGGCCATTAACAAATTGGTTACTCCCAAAAGATAAGATCCCCCTGTCATGCCTGGGGCCCAGTTCCAGTTCCAGTTGTATTTCAGTTTGGGTGGAACAAATACAGCCTTTAAAGTCAAGTGGGTGTGTATCACATAGTGGAAAGAGGGCAGGATGCTGTAGTGTCAAGCAGACCTGGATTTGAACCTTGGCTCTTCCTTGTATTAACTCATTCCCAGTGTAGCCTGTGCTAACTCATGCTACTGCTCAGGAAGGAGTCCTAGCACTGTTGCTATTCCTGTTAGCATGCTGTACTCACCACTGTGAGCTTCAGGCCTCCAAACCTAACCCAGTACTGCCCTAAGCCATTCGGCCCTCTGCCCAAAATAGAGCAACTTAAAAGAACACTAGTCTGCTAGAGAAGAATAAAAATAAAAGATCATAAAGATATGCCCTCTTGCCTTTTCCTTTTAACATTACAAATCTTAAGACCATTAGCTAGCTTTGAGCTGAATTCCTGTAAAGGAATGTAAACATTCAGATGAATTCTCATTATTGTATTTTTTCAAATTTTCAATCATTTTTCTGGAGAATTAATTGAAAGACAGTGGGGGCTGACCTTGGTATAAAGTGCACAGATGCGGTTCTGCGGAAAATGTCTTTGGCAGATGATGTTTTTCCTGTGGATGTTCTGTTTATTGCTTCCATAAATATTCTGTTGTCAGAACATGACTAACCGTTTGTTAGCAGTGCTGACAGGAGGGCTCCTCTTAATGGCAGCATCCATATCACCCATGTACCCTGTCACTTTGAACTTAGCAATTTTAAGAGAATTGTCTTTGGTAATTACTTAAGATATTTCTAAGTTTATTGATCCCCACCCTTGTTTAACTGAGTGAAGTTTGAATGGCAGTTCATCTGCTCAGAGATTGATTTTGAAAAGTCATCAAATCTACATCTTTAAATCTAAGGAAAAGCTTGCTGCTTATCAGCGCTGATCTTGTCCTGTGGTTGCCAGAAAACACCGTGCACTGAGGGAAATGTGTGGCTGCCAGGCCTGTCCTGGGGGTACACATGCACAGCATGCCACTCTAGTGGTCACCTGGAAGTTGGACAAACTTAAATCTAAGTCATATAATTCACTTGTCGTTGGGAAAGTTATTTAATTTTGTTTAATTCATTTGGTCACTGAACAACTGGAAGTGATACTGTGCTGCTAGTTAGAGTGGTAAGAACTGGCCTTGTAACTTAGAACTGTCTGTTTCTAAGTTTTCTTCATCTTCGTGTCTTTTCCCTGGTTTATAGTCAGTAAAGATGTGTGCATCGCCTGATCCTCAGAACACCCCATGCAGTCACTTGGCTCCAGACTCCATTCTCACTTGCTGGAGAGGAACTAAACTACAGTCGTGCGTGCTACATGTAGTGCTTAGGCTTGTCCAGATAACTGAACCCACATTTTCCTGACTTGTGCCCTAGTGTGCTTCCCACTCCGTGGCTAAAATGATAATTGGGCTTTTCAGTGTCATTATACATGGGAAATTTACAAAGCCCCGTGTTTGGAAATAATATGAAAGGAAGGAGCTGATGTTTCCATTACAACGTGAATGGAACCAAGGAAGATTGCTGTAGCCTGCAAGACAGGAGGAAGTATAGAGAATAACCAAGATGTGCTATGGCAGAAAGCACATAAATATGGTGAAGTAAGAGCAGAGGGTGCATCCTGAGTATGCATCCCTAAAACCCAAACAGACTAGAAGTTAGCTGTGCTTTGTGTTCATGTTTATGATCCCTCAGTTTGATTCTCATTCATGGTTTGCCTGTTCAGATTATTGATGTGGTCCAGGAAAAAAAAAGTCTTTGAATCGAGCCTTAATTCAAATGTCAGCAAAGTCAATCATATCTGTGCAATCTTAGGATGGACAACTTCATTGCTTTAAGCTTCTGTTTTCATATCTACAGAGTAGAAATAACAACACTGTAATTGTGAAGACTGGATAAAATAACATGAAAAAATGTCTTCTACTTAAACACTTGAGAAATATTAGTCACATTAAGCTGTCTTTCAACACTTAATGACGTGAATTTTTGCTATATCTTTCTAACTAGATACTGGTTTTAAACTTCTGAGTTCATTGTTTCTTAAAATTGAATAATTTTTTTCTTTCTTGATAGTCTATTATGGGTCTTTATAATAATTTTATTATGAAATAGCATTAAGTAAAAAGAAATTTTCCAGCTATACCCAAATGTAAAAAGGGTCAGTTTCAATTTTCTCCTATCAAGGCTTTAATAGTGAGGGGTTCTTGTCTTAATTATAGGATTCATTCTTTCTTTCCATAACTAGAATATGTATAAGATGGAAAAGTAATTGCCCTAGTTAATAATGGATTATCATTCTTAGCAAAATGAAAGACATTTCTATAGGAGTAATCCTAGAAATATTTATTCTTCTTGCATACTAAAATGCCATTTTAGTTATGTTTTATGATTTATTATGTATATTTCTCCAGATTCCTTAACATTACTACCTATATCCTTTTAAAAAAACTTGTGAAAATAGATGCTGTGAAATTCATGCTAAAAAACCACACGGTACGTGTTAATTCTTTAATGACCAAAGTTTTCTGAATCGTTAGGTCAAACATGGTAACTTTCCATGTCTTTTGCTTTTGTTAGAGTGAGCACTTCCCATTTCTTGGCATCAGTGATACTTACAGTCTCAGTGATTTGAGGTGCCGAACAACCTTCTACACAGCCCTCACTCGCCTTCTGATGGTTGATCTGGGTAAGTTGACAAGGCTTAACCAGCAGCAGGAGAGCCGCACTGTGTGGAAGGAGTGGGAGAGTAAGCGCGGCACCTCACTTATTGGAAGTTGCTGGCTTTGACCATTTTTGTGACTTCCTAAGCATTATTTGTCCTGATTCTTTACCTCAGAATGTCCTTCCTTTGTGTCCTTTGACCCATAAATTTTACATTGGCTAGTCTAGAAAGTAGGCCTGGCGTGTCAGGTGAGACGGGAGGATAACAAGTCAAGGCCTGCCTGGACCACAGAGTGAGTTCAAGGTCAGCGGTTTGGAAGACCTGTCTCATCTCAGAATTGTCTTTAAAAGTCAGGAATAGAGCTCAACAGTAGAACACTTGTCTCACATGTACAAGGCCCAAGTTTCAGTCCACACCACTGCAGAGTCAAGGGAAGGAAGCCCAGGAAGTCTTAAGGACACCTGTAAATGTTTACCCTTATTTTCATATATTTCTTGCACTTTATTTTATTTTTCACTTTTTAAATTTTATTTATTGTGAGAGAAAGAGAGAGAGAGAGAGAGAGAGAGAGAGAGAGAGAGAGAGAGAGAGAGAGAGAAAGAGTTGAGGTTAGAGGACAACTTCAGGAGTCGGTCTATTCCTCTACCGTGTGGGTTCTAGTGATCAAACTCAGGTAATCAGTCTTAGCTGATCATCTTAGCAGACCACTGAACCATCTTGCCAGCCCAACAAGAATGATCTTTCCCTTTGTTGTTCTGAGACAAAGGCTAATGTAGTAGTGCAGGCAGGCCTCAAGCTGAGGTTGAGAATGAGCTTAAAATCCTGAACCTCTAACTTCCCCTTACGGAGTGACTGGGATGATGTTACGGGCCTGTGTATGTCCACTCCATTTTAGACCATGCTGAGAACCAACCCATGATGTCTGGTGTACTAGACCAGCACTCTTACATTGTCTAAGGGCAGGGGCAGAGGTTGTTCTTTTGTTTTATTTTTGTTTGAGAAGGTCTCAGGAAACCCAAGGTGGTTTTGAACTGCTCTGTAGCTGAGAATAACCTCATACTCAGGTCCTCTTCTCTCTAAACCCCAAGAGGTGAGATTACAGGTGTCTGCAACCATGTCCAGTTTATGCAGTGCAAGGAATCAAATCCAGGGCTTTGTGCATGCTGAAGAAATGCTCTACTGCTATTCCATTGCTTGCCCTGCACTGTTGATGTTGTTTGTGTGTAGTAACAGTTAAGCTCAAGGGAAAAAATGGAAACTATGTGAATATCCAATAATAGAATCAAAATTACAGTGTCTTTACTTACTCATAAAATGATCTGTGGTCACACATATTGATGATTGAAAATAATACAGTACATGAAGTTTAATGTTCTTAAGTGAAAGGATAAGGTATCACTGAGATAATTGGACAATTGTGTACAGTGAGAAAAATATATCAAAAGGAGCTAAATAAAGTGTGGGGTTTGGGGGTTTTTTGTATGCTAAATAATTAACTGTTACCATTGTGGGAAACCATATGGAAATGCCTTAAATAATTAAAAGTAAAACCACAGCAGGCTTTGGAAATCCTCCTAGTGGGATGTACACCCAGAGGGAGTGAAGTCCGCGTGCAGGAGAAGAGACACCTGCACTAACGTGTTCATTACAGCCGCAGTCACCATAGCCAAGAGATAGAAACAACCTAAATATCCACTGGTGCATGAATGTACAAAGAAAATACCACATACAAAATAGAATACTCTTTAGCTGTGCAAATAAGAAAATGAATCAATTTACAGCTGTATGGATGAACCTAAGGGATATTGTGTTAAGTGAAATAAGCCAGGCATAGACAGACAACTACTACATGATCTCGCTCATTCACAGACTTTAAAAAAGGTGATATTGTAAAATTGAAGAATGGTAGTTACCAAGGACTGTTGAAGTTGCAGGCAGTGTAAAATGATGTCCTGGCTTTGATGTGCCCTTTCAACTAGTTATGGGAATAAATAAACTTCAAGAAATATGACATATAATTGTGCCTGCGGGTGATACTGGAGAACAAGCCTAAGGTCTCATGCATGCTAAAACTATATTCCCAGCTTATTCTTGTAAAGTACTTTCTAAAGGGAAATCAGAAGTACTCTGACCACAAAAATAACTGCATAAGGTAATGTGTATGCTAATTAAAATGCTAGATTTAATTATGTATTGGTGTGTTTTATAATGTTAAAAAAATACCGCCAGGCAGCAGTGGCGCATGCCTTTAATTCCAGCACTCGGGAGGCAGAGGCAATCGAATCTCTGTGAGTTCAAGGCCAGCCTGGTCTACAGAGTGAGATCCAGGACAGGCACCAAAACTACAGAGAGAAACCCTGTCTCGAAAAACAAAACAAAAACAAAAACAAAAAAACTATTTCTGATTTTTAAGAATTTTATTTTATTTTGATTTTTCGAGACAGGGTTTCTCTATGTAGCTTTGCACCTTTCCTGGATCTCCTTCTGTAGACCAGGCTGGTCTCGAACTCAAAAAGATCCACCTGCCTTTGCCTCCCAAGTGCTGGGATTAAAGGCGTGCGCCACCATCGCCCGGCCGAGAATTTTATTTTTAACTGATAAATAAAAACAGGAAAATTGTGTATATTATCAGGGCAACATGCAATGTTTTGATATTTATAGGCTTTGTACAATGTTTATTCATGTTAAACAAACCTTGTTTTCTTAGTTTCTGTTGTTTTTGTTTTATTTTGGTTTTGGTAATACTAAGGGCCAAATCCAAGGGTCCTGTACATGGTAGGCAGGCAGTTTACAAATGAGCCACACTCCCAGCTCAGCATTAAATACCTATCTCTTTGTACATTTCTAATATCCTCATGTAGCTTTTTGAATGTGCAGTACATCATTATTGCCTCTAGTAATCCTATTATCCATTAGCACATCGGGACTTCTTAACTCCTAACTATAACTAAAGGCCTCTTGATAGGCCTCTCCCCATCCCTTCCCCTCTTCCTCCCAACTCAGCCTCTGGTAACCACTATTATTACAACTTTCATGAAGTTCTTTCAGATAGGAGAGAGTAGTCTTTGTGTCCTTATTTATTTCACTTAACATAAGGTTCGATCTGTGTTGTCTCAAATGACAAATTTCATTCTTTTTATGGCCAGACATATGTCATGTATAAGTGCCATACTTCCCCACTATTCCCTGACGACATTTAGGTTGGTTCTGTTTCTTGGCTGTTCTGAGTAGTGCTATGGTGATCATGGCAGTGCAGGTGTCTCTTCCTTTCCTTTGGATGTGCACCTGATAGTGGAATTGGTGGCTCCTGTTAGTTCATTTTCACATTTGTGAGTGCCCTCCATATTGACTGGTTTTCAGAATGGCTGTGCTCACTTTCCCACTTACCCACTTTGTCTTCAGCATTCCTTGTCTTTCGTCTTTTCTGATAGCCATTCTTAAGATGATGAAATGATGTGTCGTTGCAGTTTTTAGTTTGATGCCATCCCATTTGCCTCCCTTTGGTTCCTGGGCTTCTAGTGTTAGAGTCTCGTTTTTTAAAAGAGATCTTTATCCAATTTATTTTTTTTATTGAAAAGCTGTATTTAGTAAAGACACATCTACAAACAGCTGGAATCTTGGAACAGGCGCTTTTCTGTGTGGCTGTGTTCCTCTAGGCTCCTACATTCTCTCACATTGAAACACTCCAGGACATCAGTCAGCTGTAGACAGAGATTTTGGCCAGTGACACCGTTATCCTTAGAAAATGTAATACTGATAATATTTTTTTGGAATATTGATTGATACATCAACATAAATAGAATTTTTAAGATGTAATCATATAAAAGAAAAGTTTTATTTTGCACATAAAATACATTGAACCTTGAAATAGTTTAAATGGAAAAGCAACTAACCCTCTCCCATGTTCATAGCCATATCACTTTCATACACTACAGCAGAATAAGTCACCAGAAAGACAAATAGCTAAAAGTTGAGAAAATGCAGCTAGAATGATTAAGGAGCTGAGTGGAATTGATTTCTAAGGAAAGATTAAAAGAACCATGTATGTATAACTTGGCTAAGTGACAACCAGAGCTGGAGGCAAAGAAAACTGTCTATAAATATTTGAAGAGTATAAACCAGGCATGCAAAACCCAATCTAGCGTGAGTTCCTAGTAACAGCTTTCTATACTGTTTACCTCTTGGCTGCTGCTGTAGAGAAAAGAGAAGCCCTAGACCCTTTTGCTGTTCTGGGCAATCATTTAGCAAGCACACTGCTGAACTAAGGGGAAGACACATGTCAGGCTTTATGGACCCTGCCTGGTCTCGAGGAACTTCCTTCATTCTTGTTTTCCATATGTCCAAGCATTAAAATGCTTAAAACACTATACGCACTTCATTCTTTTAATAACCTTGTTACATAGTGAATGAACTGGAAAGACCAATATTAAAGAGTAATACATGTAGAGTTCCTGGAAATGGGCTTTGTCTCCTATTCCTTCAGAACCTGATAATGGAAATGGGTCAAGATTTTCTTTTTCAAAGAGTGATCACATACAGTTCATCCTTATCTATCTGTTGTAAACAACAGAAGAGCATACCAGAGCCTGAATACAGTATAGACTCTACCCCATAACACTTGCATACTTGGCCAGTGTGTTGATAATTAATATTCATGTTGATGCCAGAAAGACTCTGCATTGCACACTTTTTTTTCTTTTGTTTTGTTTTTTAAGACAGGGTTTCTCTGTGTAACAGCCCTGGCTGTTCTGGAACTCATTTGTAAACCAAGCTGGCCTGGAACTCACAAAGATCCTCCTGCCTCTGCCTCCTCAGTGCTAGGATTAAAGGCATGAACCACCACACCCAGCTTACATTGCACACTTTTGAAGGCAGATTTACTTTTACTTAATATTGCTTATTGTAAACTGTGAGAAGAAACTTAAGTAAACATTTATAATTTGAATAAGAGAATTTCATTTTTCCCAAATTAGATTTCTTTTAAATATCTAACCTATAACAGTATAAATTGTGAATTTATATTTTTCAGTTCTAAGTTTAGGGAAAAAATATAATTGTTTTATTCTAATGTTTTTTTTGTATACATTTTGTGAAACAGAAAGAGGTTATAATAGAAGTGTACCTGGTACCTAAAAGGTACTCAGTCAGTATAAGTCAGTTGTATCTGAGTTATAGTAAATTTAAAATTATAACAGCTATCCTCATGGAACTTTACACTGCTTGAAAAATAATACCCCTCCCCTACTTACCAGTGATTTTGCAAAATAATTGAATATGTAAGCATCAAGTAATTATTTGTGATGTAACTAGGGTTTTTTTGTTTTGTTTTGTTTTTGTTTTGTTTTGTTTTGTTTTTTGCCTTGTTAAGAACCAGAGTTGTTCTTTCCAGAGTAGGTTGCAATTCTTCAGAGTACTGGCTTTACCTTTTACATTTTTTTTTTTTTTTAGCACCAAGCTCACCTTAGTTATTTAACTGGGTGCTTATTGAATGAATACAGCAACCAGGAAACCATTACTGTGGCTTCTGGAATCAACCTGCCTGCCAGGGTCTCCCTGGAAATAAAATACCTTTGATGGTTGGCCTCTCCAGAACAAAATCTATCAAGTGGCTGGTGCTTCCACGGCTGACCGGCTACACGCAGCCATTCTTGTGCTGGAGTAGTTGTCTCTTGCTCCCTTTTCATAGTGTTACTGCTTCGTTTTTTGTTGAATGATGTTGAACATAGTTTTAATTATTTGAGGCCTTGTCTCACAACCTAGATTAAGGATGCCGTTGCTGTCAGAATTTCATATCTAGAGTTTCGTTGTTTTCTATTTGTGTTCACTGCCAGGGAAACAAGGAAGAAGACGATAGTACTACAGTCAAGAGTAGCACAGAGCATGTGTTAAATGAAAGAAACAAAGATAATGATGAGAACCATCCTCAAATTAAAAAATAATAATGATAAATTGTATAACACGGATTGGGGGAGAGAAGAATCAAGTGAAAAAAATGTCTAACCAACCTGCTTGCAGGAAAGCTGGACGTGATTCTTGGCTTCAAAAACAAAACATTCTAATTGAATCCTACAAAATGAATTGAATATTTTTATATAAGCTGTGCACATTGGAGTAATTAGAAAGGGGGAAAGAAATTGGGTGTCACATTAATTGGTATTTACTTTGAAATGCATTTTGGGTTATATTCAATAATTTGCACTTTGTATGAATTTAATTAGATGCTATGTGCCCCAGGTTGTATTCCAGATGAAAATGGGGGAGTTTTTGGCAATAAGCAGTTGTACTATGTTATCAAATTGTTTTAAATAAACAGACACAATGCTCACTTCTATGAAGGACAGAATTGGAAACATTTCATCATTACAACGATAATGTTTCAATGTGGAAAAGATGTTAGCTATGGTGTTATTTAAGTCCCCAGAAATTACCAGAGGAATACAGGAAGTCCCCTTGCAAGAAAATACGCATGAAGGAAGAAATGGGTGGCTGGCCTCGGTGCTTGCATGCTACCCTTCGGGGAACCACTTCAAAGCTCCCTGGCTTATTTTACAATTAACTTGTTGATTTAATACGCCAAGGGAAAGAGTAAATGGAGAACCTCCAACAAGCTGTTCAGTGTAAGATATTTGAATAAACAAAAAACCTCTGTGTTGTTTAAATAGAGGTAAATTAGCTTGACAAACACTGAAGAGGGGAAATGTAGAAAAAACTTGTAAGCTCTTCGTTTTATGAAGAACCAAGTATTAGTTGCAAATGTTCTTCCCACTAATCTGGGATTGTTAAGTGTCAACAGTCATATCAAGCCATGTGTGCAGAAATTCTGACACTGAACCACTCTGAAGTATTTAAGTAGGATTTGAGTGAGCAGTATGTACCTCAGGTATTTTAAACTGTAAAAACCAATATTTTTTAAAATGGTGTTTATGGATGTTAAGATAGTTCTGTCTTTAGGAGTGAGGGTAACACAGTATGTGTTTTCATGACTTGTAACAGTAATTGCACTTGAAGATATTGCTGACCTAAAATTGAGGAATTTTATGTAAGAAGTTAACTACTTGAGTAACAGGGAAAGAATATTCTACAAATAGCAACTAAAGGTAGAGTTTTAAAATACACAGAAAGTAGGTTCCCCTTTTTACATTACATTTTATTTGCATGTGTGCATGTCTGTGCACATGCACTCACCTTTGTGATAAGCTTGTGGAAGTCAGAGGACAGCTTGGAAAAGGCAGTTCTCTCCCTCTGCCATGTGTGCTCCGAGAAACATAAGGGCTTGCCGGCAGGTTCTTTGATCTGCTCAACGTTCTCACCTGCCCTCCTTTATTAAAACTAGCAAACATTTATTTACAGATTTGTAGTTTGCAAACTGCTAATCATGAATACGATACCAATTTCTTTACCCTTTTCTAATCATTCTAATGTACCTACCTTATATAAAAACAGTCACTTTGAATGTGCTTTATATTTCAATTCAGAATCACATTCAGTAAACTGCTGTCATATAAATCTGTTATCCTATTTAAACCTCACAACAGACTGCATTAAGTAGCCATCATTCCATTCTTTAATAAACTGAGGTTCAGAGGTACACTGACTTGCCCAAGGTAGCCATCAGACTACATATTTTTTACTCACTTCCACCAAATCATTCCTTCACCCTTCACCTTCTCAATCAAGTAAGAAACAACATTTTCTTCTTTTTCATTTGAACTGTTTGGACCAAATGATTGGTTCTTGGCTTGTGAACAATGAGAGATTACTTTCTAGGAGTCTATGAAGTAAACAAATTCATTCATGTCTATGGTTTTTCCTGTGTAGATGAATATGACAATCCAGTGAAGGTCAGATGAAATTTTTAGATGATGTCCAGTGTCTAAGAATTGGGCAAAGCATTTCTTTTCATGGATTAAGGAATAGAAAGGTAGGCTGCTGAGGAAGACTTAGCAGGTGAGGGGCTTGATCAGAAATAACTAATGTTCTAATAGATGAAGAATACATCATTTCACCTGTGCCCATGACTTGGCAGAGACTACCTGGAAAGTAGACGTGGGAGAAGGGTGGGAGAGTGGGCAGTGTGGGTAAAAAAGCAGCTGGAAATACTTAGAATCCATAATGAGATAATTAAGACTAATTAGCCGGCCCTGTAGGCAGAAAGCAGCCCATTAAGTCCAGATCCAGTTTTAATAATGTACCTGGTTTTGAGGGTAGAGTCCAGCGCACCCCAGGGAATAAAATGCTTAGGGTAAAACTTTGAGGTTAGATTTCTTACCAAAGGAACAGCAACTCTGCACTGAACAATGTGTTTTTCTCCTAAAAACTCAGGTGAGTGTTGTGGTTTTCTAGAACTTCGGGAACCTCAGTTTTCTCGTCTATTAAATGGAGATGCTTATAGGATCACCGTGTGAACTGGGTGCCGAACTGCAAGTGCTTAGTAACTGTGAACTCAGAAACCCTGCCTGAAAGTCAGCAGCGACCACTATGGGCCTCACAGTGAGGCAGCTTCACTCCTTTTCCCCTGCTGATGACACTTCCTTGCGATTTTAAAATACCCTGCCCTGCCTGAAGTCACAAGTCATTTCAGAAGTCACCAGAACTCGAAATCAATTGACAGGGAAGCTGGACTGGAGCCAGGTTGTGACTTATGTTTGAAAGACCAGCCGAGCACTTTCCTTGAGCCCTCTGCTAAGCCAAACTTGAGAAGTGCCGTCTTCTTACAGCGTTGGACTTAGCAGGAGCTGTGGATATAGACATACAAGGACCACGGACTCTGCTGAGCTCACCCCCAGCTACTTGCCTTGAGTGGCCTATTTTCTCCACCCACTCCTGTGTCTCCTTGTGATATCCTTAATTTACCTTAGTTTGGACTAATTTAACAGGCAAGTCTTTACTTACTGTGTTAAATTTCTTTTACTTATACAGTGAGTTGCCACAACTCAATTTTAAACAGTATAAATATTATTTCATAGTTCTGGATGGCAGATGTCCAAAGTGGGTCTCAGTGAGTTAAACTAAGGTATTGGCAGGGCTGTGGTCTAGAAAGGCTGGCTTCCTGCCTCACAGCTTCTAGGGGTCCTATTTTTCAAGAACATTGAGCCAGGCTCATGCTGCCATCCTTAGGGTTCTCTCCTGCTTTTAAGGACTCGTAGATCCCAGTTGTACTCATTTTGAAGAGCACAAAATAGTTTTCTTTTTTCCTTCAGTTTTTTGAGAGGGTCTCACACCCTAGAACAGATTGCTCAACTGGGCTGGAACTCATAGCAGTCCTCCTGTTTCAGCCTCCTAAGAGCTGGCATTAAAAGTGTGTATCACCCTGCCTGGCAGACTTTCTATTTTAAAGACAGTTTATCAGTGGCCTTAATTTGACTTTATTATATAACTCAAAATAGTCCCATGTTCCCATGTTAGAGTTTTATCTATCATGCTGACATCACAAATGCCAAAGCATTTCATAGTGTTTATCATGTAGTATATGCTTAGCAGCTGTTGGTTACCATCATTTATAATTACTGTAATTACTTGTTGTTTATCTCTCCTTGCCCACTTTACCAAGTCCCCAGTGATCCAGCCACTGTCCGCTTTCAAATCTGAGGAACTCAGGATTCACTGTGTGTTTGTATATATTTCAAGGAGAGGAAGGTAAACTCAGCTTTCTGTCATAGCAGAAAGGTTTTTTTTTAGGCTCTGGTGCCATAAAATTGACATTTTTAAATGTACGATCCAAGGGTATTTGTCATATTTAGAGTATTTACAAGGTTGTATAACCACTACCATTATGTAAGTCCAAAATGTTTTCATCCCAACCTACCCCTTCTTCTGGCAACCACTTACTTAACTGCTTTCTGTCTGGATTTGTCCTAGAGTGACTATTGAATAGAAATGGAATCATGGCTTCTGTGTCTGTCTTTAACTTAGTATAATCATTTTGAGGCTTATCCCATGTTTTAGCATACATTGATACTTTTCCCCTTTTGATGGCTGGATATTTCTATGTATATACACACATACATAGACCTCATCTGCTCTTCAACTTCAATAAGCGGTTGGGATTTGAAATGTTTCTACCATTTGGCTATTATGAAATAATGCTGCTATGAATGTTAAATATAGACTGTTTGGTTTTGTTTGAGACAGAGTATCCCTCTGTGACCCAGACCTTCCTGGACCTGGAGTCCTCTGCCTCTGCCTATTGTGTGCTCTGTTTATAAGTGCACACAGTGTCTGTCAGCTTACTGGTTTTTCTGTGGTGACATGGAGTCAGGCAGTTCTGCAGCTCACCAGTAACTGTGAAACTCTTCCACAGTGCCTGTCTCACCATACTGCCCTGGCTGTGCCACGTCACACCCTGGGCTTCAGTTCTTAGCTCTTAAAGCAGGAATCAACTGTTTTAAACTCACCACCTTCAGATTTGTTTTGGGGTGAGGTTGATTGCTTTGGGTGAGGTTTTGTTGGTTTAGTTTGGATTTTTGAGGCGGGGTCTTATAGAACCCAGTCTAACTGCACACTCACTATGTAGCTGAGAGTCCCCTCAAACTCTTGATCTTCCTCTTACCATCCCTCAAGTGTCCAAGGTTTGAAACTGTGCACAACAATAAATGAAATGTACTAAAACTCAAATATTTGGCAACTAACATATTAAGAAAACCCCTATTCTGAATGTTTTCTCTGAAGGAAAAAAATTTTACAACATATAAAAACAATAACTTTTCTGTTCAACCTCATCTCCAGAAACCTAGGAAGGTGATTTGTTTGGGGGTGTCCTAAAATCCAAAAAAAAAAAAAAAAATCTTTTTTATGGGTGATGAAGAACTTAAAATGTGTATTAATATACTAACCTTTCAGAGTTGGTGGTAGTTTGTTAATGAATATTTTACCTATAAATCATATTCGTTTTGAGACCTCTGACTTACTAGAAAAAAGTCAGCCTTAGTCATAAGATCCTGACATGTACATTTTGCACAGTAAATACATCACTACATCCTTGAGTTTGCGACTACAAGACATCTCATGTTTCTTCTTTTGCATCAGAACCAGTAAATGGTACCTCTGTAGACAATATGATCGAGGAAGGGAGAAATCCTTAATGGATGATGATTAAAGTAGCCAGTTTTCCAGCTTAGGCCATAAGACCTAACCCTGCAGTCACACAGGAAGAGCACTAAGTGCAGTGGAGACGCTGCTCATGACCTCCCTCCTCCACCGGCCTCTTGAAACTCGCTGCTGCCTAGGGATCCTGTTTTCCTCACCAGCACCACGCTTCCTTTTACTCTCTTCTGTCTTTTGCAACTCCAAATTCAAGAGTCAGTGTCAGACTTCGCTCCATAATTTTGATGTCTTCCACTCCATCAGAGATACTGGGGAAGAGCATGAACTTAAGAACAAAACAGATGATCAGCATCTCATCATCACTGGCATTTATCAGCTGGAAGATATTTGGCAAGCTACTTAATTCTTTTGGGCTTCTCTGTTCCCATAAAAAATTGAGATTGTAGGATTTCATGGGATTGTGAGTTCCAACAGTTTGTTGAATATAGTAAGAGCCATGAGTGTGTTCTTTCACTAAATTCAGTACTGAATTCATCCAGACCCTATTCTAAATAATGGAGAGAGAGCTGTGATCAATGTAGATCACGTCCCTCCCCAAAAAGGTTGTATTCTAACAAAGAAAACAAATGACAGCGTCTGTAAGAGGTCCTGGCCAGTCATTTAACTCCAGTAAGAACAGGAAAGCAGGTTGGAAGTGACGGTGGAGGAGTCACTGGAGACCCAGTGGGCAGAGAGGGCCTGTGGACGCGCTGCTGCGTAGAGTAGCGCTGCTGCTCACCTCCCTGTTCACTGGTTTTTTTCTTTTTTTTTTTTTTTTTTCACGTGAGGAAATCGTTGGGGTTTTGTTTGTTGTTTTTCAAGACAGGGTTTCTCTGTGTAGCCCTGGCTGCCCTGGAATTTGCTCTGTAGATTAGGATAACCTCAAACTCAGAGATCCATATGCCTCTGCCTCCTAAATGTTGGGATTAAAGGCTTGCGCCACCACCACCCATCTGAAATCTTTATTTTTTTTAATTTTTATTAAAATTTAATTGAAATACAGTTGTGTCACTTCCCATTTTCCTTTCCTCTATCTTCATCCCCTCTCATGTCTCCTCTTCCAGCCTTCTCATGTCACTTCCCACGCCCTTTCAAACTGATGACCTCTTTTTCTTTGACTGTTATTGTTAGACACACACACACACACACACACACACACACACACACACATATATATAACTTGCTGAGTCCATTTAGTGTGCCTTAAGTGTATATGGTTAAGTAATCTTAGGGCTGACCACTTAAGGATCTCATCCCTGTAAAAGCTAGTTCTCCCTTTCTCAGTAGTCACTAGTTGTTATTTGTTATTTACCAGGCTAAATTGAGCCCTACCCCATTATCATGTCTGTTAATATTGTCATTATTCAGATCTTGTTTGGGCAGCCATATTATTGATGTTATTTAGGAACATCAGTGTGCCTTCCCTGTTATTTCTGAGATTCAATCTCCATGGTCCTCTGGCTCTTTACCTCTCTATGCCTCCTCTCCTTCCATGTTTCCTGAGCCTTCAGTACAGGAGTTGTGTTACAGATATTTAACTGAGTTCCCCACGTTCTGTTGATCTCTGCATTATGACCAGTTGTGATTTTTCTGTAATGGTCTCCATTTTCTGTAAAGAGAAGCTTCTTGAGAGGTGAGAGCTGCACTTACCTGTGAGTATAAGGAAAAGTTTTAGAATGCAGTTAGGAATTGTGCTGGTCTGGTAATAGCAGTAGTAAGTTCTCTTGTAATATCCATGACCTTAGATTTCTAAGACGAGGCATGGTTTCCTGCCTATTGAGTGGGCCTCAAGAATTTGGATTCGTGAAATTGATGGAATCTGGAAGATTGGTTTATCTGTAGTTCAAAATATAAAGTTGAAATGCAGAAGCTCTGAATTTTGTTTGTTATGAATAAACATCTCTTTGCATTGGAAAAGTCAAAGCTTTGTTGCAGAAGCTTCATTCCCAAAGGAAGGATATTTATTGGGCTGGCAGTCGTGTGGTCACACTTTATTTAATTATCATAATCACCTCTCTAAGTCCATGTTGAACTCAAGACAACGAAAATGCTAATGGCTGTCATTTATGAAGTGCCAGCAAGGGGAGGTACAGATGCTTTGTCATTTAATCCTCACAGCTAACTTTATGAAGTAAATATTGTGTCTCTTAATTACAAATGAGGACACTAAAGCTTAGATGGCAGACAGCTAACAGTAGCAGAGCCAGGACTGAAGCTTAGTTTCGGAACTTCCGCTCTTCCCAGCACTCTTCTGTCTGCAGGAATAACTCTCACTGTTCTTGTTAATAATCATTTTTAGAAAACACTTTATCATAGAGTAAGATTGTGTTTTTAAATTCAATGTGCATGTGTAGTCTATACCTAGGATTTGACAATAGTCACTTCTACTATTTATTAGAGTAGGCTTTTGTTTTTTCCTAGAATCTTTTTTGTGTTTCCTTTGTGGTGGTAATGTTTGAACCCAGGTCTTTCACAGATGCTAGGCACTGTTACTACTCTACCATTGACCTACCCCCCAAGGCCCTTTTTTAAAATATCAAGAGTTTTTAAAATAATAATAATAATAATAATAATAATAATAATGTAAAAGGTTTTCAAGTAGCTGAGCCTGCCTTTGAACTCCTGATCCCCCTGCTTCTACTTCCAAGTACTGATAATATAGGCTTGGACTTCAATCAGACCAGACCAAAGACTTTGGAAACTTGTTGAACAACTGTTTTTCATTCAAACATAGTACCTTCCTAGTAACAGAAGGCACTATTTTTGGAGCTAATACTGCAATACTAGTACATATATACTATAAGTCATAGTATAGATGAAACATCTATTTTTCATGTATTTTAGCATTTAATCTTTACAGAAACCTTAAAGATAGATAGTTTTACCTTTATTTTGTAGATGAGGAAGCTGAGATTCAGTGATTAATAAAATACCCAAGGTTAAATAATTTGTGGTAAAAGTCAGATTCCTGAATCTGTGTACTGTAGAGCCCTGCATAATCACCCATCACAGGAAAACAGTAGCACACTATGGCAGCACACTGAGGCTAAGCCCAAGATAGTAGCTAGTGTAGGTTAGTAGTTAAAAATTTACATATGCACATTATAAATTTCCTCTCCTTCAGTGCACAGAAGTCTTGATCAAATGGTGATGGTATTATGTAAGTGGCTACAGTATTGCTGGTATTATTAAATGTGTGGTTAAAAATAAGGGGGACATACAACAGACATAGGAAGGAGATGAAGTACTTGTATGTAATGTCTGAGAAGGGAGTAGCCATCTTTAGATGACATCTTTGGATGCGAGCCTTGAAAATAACTTCTGTGGCAAACGGTGCTGGATATGAAGAATGATATGGTCACATAACCACTTGACAGAGCCAAGATTATAAATTGGCCTGCCTTAGCCTTTACCTAAGATCTTAACCTATGACTAGAACACCAGGAAAGATTGATTGACTTTTGGCATCTTTTTGTGTTCTCCATTCTGTTGGACTCTAAAGACAAATTATATAGGTTTTAAGGGAAGAGGGAAATCATAAAAGATGAGGGTCAACCAAATCAGCCACCACTGAAGAGTCAAAAGCTCCACTATCGAGTGGTGTGTGTGTGTGTGTGTATGTGTGTGTGTCGCCTTGGACTTCATCATCTGAATAAGGATGAGTACGTCAGTTTCTCTAAAGTTGACAGGCATCTAAATCATCTGGAAAGCTTGCTAAAACAGTTGCTGTTCTCTGCCCCCAGAGATTCTGATGCAGTAGAGTAGGTCTGGATTGGAACCTAGAAGTTGGCATGTCATAAGCCCCAGGTAATGGTCCTGCTTCTAGGGCAAGTATCAACCATTGAGGACCACTAGTCTCTTCTCTGAAGTTGTTTACTATCAGATGCTGCATTTTAAAACCACTAATAGCTCAGAAATCAGAAGGTCTGAACTATATAGTTCTCTTCTAAGTGGCACTTTCAGCAAGACATATAAGCTTTTTCTGTTGTTTCATTAGTAAATGGTTCCCTGTGGCATAGGATGAACCAGAGTCCAATCTAATTTCAGAGAAACCAATTTTGAAAAGAATAGTATGTGTATTATTAGTATGTGAGGATTCTGTTTTGACAGAATTCTTAAGGAAAATATAGGTCTACCTTTATATGAAAAATTAATAGGTAATACCTCTTTTTACTCTCATCCGTAATGAACAGGAAGTGTTCCATGGAGAACAATTGAAATATAAATGAACCATGAGGGGGTCATTTGTTAATAAGTTAATTTTTAAAGATTTGTTTGTATTTATGTATATGTGTGTATTTGAGACTGTGTGCCCCCAGAAGAGGGTGTTGGATCCCATGGAGTTAGAGTTAGAGGCAGTTGTGAGCTCCCTGAGGTCGGTGTTGGGAGCAGAGCTCAGATCCTCTGTAAGAGCAGCAAGTGCTCTTAATTACTGAGGCAGTTATGTCTCCGGCCCCCATAAGCTAATATTTTAAAGAATATAAATAAAAGAAAATAATAACTTAGAACTATCTGAGCACTTGAGTCTGTGAGCCCTTTGGGGCCTTGGCACCAAAAGAGAAAAAAGGAAAAGGAGAGAATGTTGTCTGTGAAGCTTTGGAAGTAGGGAAACTCTGAGGGCCCCAGGAAGTAAAGATGGGTGGCAATGCCTGGGCATGAGTCAGATAAGAGCCAGTAAAACGATAGGGGTGAAATGGCTGTTGAGTAATGTTGCTGTTTCATTTGGTGTCAAGGACAGAGAAAAACTAGAATGTTCAGTGAGCCAAAGCACCAGTTGTTGCATAGATGGGATGCCGGCTGACCTCTTCACAGGAACGTTTCTAAACCTGAGTGAAGCGCTCAGTGTTGAGGCTGATGTACATTAGCACGCGTTTTAAACCATAGCAACCCTTTTGTTTCTTCTGTAGGTGAAGATGAGGATGAATTTGAGAATTTTATGCTACCTCTCACAGTCTCTTTTGAAACAGTTTTGCAAATATTCAACAACAACTTTAAACAAGAAGAAGTGAAGGTGAGTTTGTTTCCAGACATAACATGAGGAAGGACAAGTATTCTTTCTCAGTGCCTAACACCAGAGAAGTTCCTTGTATATGTGTATATGTGTGTCTCGGGCCCACATTTCTAAGTAATATGCTTGTGAGACGTGCTTTAATGTAGGCACTTTTCTAGTTTCGATGCAAATGAACTGTGAGGTCAGTGACTGGCTTAGGACAGTCAGTTCATGGTTAGATGGTGCAGATTTGTCTCCAGTGATGCACACTGACTGTGATAGCACAGTTCTCGTGGACAGACCACTTTAAACATTGCTCCCTCCCATTCACCCTGCTCTGTGTGTTTCAGCATATCCATATAGAGACATGCACACATGCTAAAACCCTACATCTCTGAAGATTTTTTAAACAAGAATTTATATAAATCAAGACTTTATTAAATGGCTAGGCATATGTGTATAAATAGGATCCAGTCTTGAAGTGTTGCATTCTTAAACTGAACAAAGTGATTAGGATAACTGATAGCTAAATAAGGCTTTATGTGCCTGTGGGAGCCATATTAGGATTGATTTGACAAGTCAGTTCAGCTGTGGCAACAGTCATAATATCTAAGACAACATTATGTTTTATTAGTAAAATCCTTAAGTGTAGCAAGCTGTTTGTGACAGAACAGCCCCATATTTTAACGTGGGGGATGGGAAGCAGGAGCTTTGCCAAACAGGAATAGTGTCTCCTGAAATTACACTGTATTGGAGCTATAGTAAATAGATTGGTACTGATTATTTCTTTTTAAGAATAATAAATACACTCCAGAGAAGTAGGTACCCTTGTTGGTGATGCCCTAGTCACATGTTATTGTTATTTGAAATAGGTTGAAATATGAACCATCTTTTCATGGCGTCTCTTCTCCTCGTTTCTTCCCTCCCTCTCTTATTCTTTCTCTCATACACATGCACACAAATACCATGAAACCAATTAGAAAAGGGTGGCCATTACTGGTATTTAGACAGTTCTTCTGTGAACAAAATAATTACCCACGTGCTATACCTTTTAGTTTAAAATAAAGTTCTTGAACTTTCTGCTTATCAGGATAACATAGTCATGAAATTTTAAAAAGTAAGTGAGATCTTAATTTTTCTTTGTTTATATGGTGTTCCTGAATTCTTTGTCAGTTCCTAGCCAAACTAACTATATTTTTTAGATGTCTTCAAATGCTTCTGACCAACAGAATCTTGGCAGCTTTTAAGTAGCCCTTGCTGCCCCTTACCAAAAAGATTTGATGAGGTTAAAAACTGCCATCTTTATAAAAATTACATTTGTCTCATTTGAGGATTTCATTATATTCCAAGCCTGTTTGGATGTAATTCCATCTAGTTTGATAGAAACCATCTTCCTAGAATCATTTTTAATGGAGTTCCAGTGATATATCCCTAAACTAGCAAGTTCTTAACGACCCTGGAAAGTGACTGCTTGATTACACTTTAACGGTATTTGCAAATAAAATCACAAGTAATTAAGGGGAAATCTCCAGGCTTTTGAGCAAGTTTGATGCATGATAACTGCCTGATTCAGCTTCATCTAGAGTAATGCTGTGTAGGCAACAGCTACTGAGATCAATAGCAACGTAATGATAGTAGCAGAATTAAGTGAGTAACCTGAGAACTGTGCCTCAGAATGCATGCAGCTGCCACGAACCAAGGCCACACAGTGCACTCCGTGCTTCCGTCCTAAATGTTCATCAAAAGACGCCCTGCAGGAAAATGGAGTTAGATGCTCTTTATTGCTGATCGTGTCTCTTGCCACATTTATCAGGGAAATTGGATTAGCAGTTGGCAGCTGCAGGTAGACAAGATTCTGCAGTGATTAAATATGCAGCTTGGCTGCATTTGTTGTGACAGACCTTTAGTAAATTCTACTGTAAGCACCATCTGTCTAATTTGTATGAAGAAAACTTGGTGCTTAAAGCTACCAATAAGGAACGAAATCTGTTGCTTTATCGTAAACAAAACTTTTGCATTAGTGCTCTTAAATGTAATTTATTAGGTTAAGGCTATTTTTCTATCATGGTGAATAAATAATACATGCAGAGGTGCTCTCAGGTATTTCATTTTGCAAGTACTAAAGATAAAAACAGTTCTGTTTTGTCCTCCAATAAAGTGTTTAGTATTCCAATCCACAGGAGGTGATGTTGTTAAAATATCTTTATGAAAATGCTGCAGGACTGCCAAATTCATTTAATTTGCAGCCCTTACCGGATCGTCTAAATCCCTATTTATAGATACTTTTCAAATGCAGAGTTTAGGACCTATGGTGCCAAACTGAGATACTGTGAGGGAAAGAAATGCTGAAAAGCCCCTATTTATAACTTTGTTTTCCTTACTTAGTCCTAATAAAATTGAAGAGAATGTTGAATTTTTGTCTTGAGGTTTTGTTTTGTTTTCGGTTTTTCTTTCTCCAAAGTCAAGGGGAAAGAAAGAAAGAAACAAAACAAAACAGCAACAACAAAAAATCCTGATTCCAGAGTATTATTTCAAAATGTTTCATGCTTCCCACCCCCCCATCCTTTTATCCATATTAAAATATAGTGTGCTGTTACCCTAGCCCATGCATATTTTTCAATTCAGCCATGACGTCACGGGTTTTAAGGAAAATGAATGAAAAACTTCTCAGAGGAAGAGGAGCAGTTAAATAGGAACCTGCTATCTTTAGTCCCTTCGTAAAAACTCCCCGATGTTAAATTATTTAAAATCCTTGATTTTCAGCATGCGCACATTAAAAGTTTTCGCACTAAGTGCCAAATGTTGCAAACAGCACTTTAACAGAATGATTTTGCTTTGATCCCTGTAGCAGTTCCTGAATAATTTATCACAGGTTATTGCCTTAATTCTGGAGAGGGATAGAGCAATAAAGGCAGATGAAAACACTCCAGTTGAAACACCTTGGGGCCTGCTCATTCCTCTGACACGGCTCTTTTGTTGGAACTATTTAGAGGTTATTAAGATGTGTCTCCAGAATTAAGAGTATGCTGTAAGGATGAAGACAGCCATCTTAATTCTAAAGACAAAGCACAATGACCCTTCACCTTCTTTTTCTTTGTTGTTATTATATAGTAGAATTATGAGGATAATATTATAGCTGCCCCAGTAGTACCACTACAGTAAAGGGTCTGTCAGACTTCCCATTAGAAACCCTGTTTGGGGGTCAGGGTGGAAGGAGCTGCGTTTCAGCTGTTTCCCAGCCCATCCGTCTCACCCTTGGCACACAGACAACTGCTCACCATGCCGCGGACTGAAGCCCTCAGCAGGTTCTTCTTGAACTCTCCAAAAAGGAGTCCATAGGAGCAGATCACCAGACCTACCCCACTCCTCAAATGTGCCTCAAGAAAATTATTAGAACTCATCACCTTTTAGATCTGCCCCCACCCCCAAGATTCTGAGTTATTTGCTAGCTAGTGTGAGCTTCTGGTTAAGGCTGTCTGTTTCATACCAGAGCTGAGTATTGAGAAAATTCTCCTGTAGAGTTGTTTATGTATGTGTGTAGACTCTATGCTGCCCTGAGAGGACTGCTATTTTTTTAATATAATGAATCTGTTTCTTACATTAAGATTACACTTTACAGCTAGAGTGAATCTATCTAAAACTTACGCTTAGTTTGTTATATGCTGTCTCTGCTCTGAAGTAACACTTTCCAAAAGTAAAACATTAGTAAATTTTATGGCCACATTTTACTGTATTAAAAAGACCATAGGTTTGCTTAATTAGAGCATTTATATCAGCTTGGTACCTTCAAGGAAGGAAGTCTGACCAAATAAAAATTAACCTTTTATATGATGACATTTTATGAAAAACCCTTTGTACAAGGAATAAAGTAAAATTCATGGTTCTTATTTACGAATTTAGAATTGAATAATGGATATCTTATATGTATATGGAAACTCAAATTACCTGAAGAGTAGCCTGTATAAGTGTACATAAAAATAGAATTTTTAAAAAGTGCTATAATAGATGGCAAAGCCAAGTAGAATCCATAGGACAGCATAGACAGCAGCCAGAATGCCAGTGTTCAGAGGGCGCTTCATAGACGGCAGATTTTGTTCTGGAGGCTGCAAAGAAGGAAGGAAGCTGAGAAAGAGACTAGTTCTAACTGGTGAGAAAAAACTGAATAATAAGCAATTTTAAAAAGTAGCAGTAACATGAGGTAATTGTGAGGAGGCCTGGTGACTATAGAAGAGCAGAAGCTGATGATGTTACAGGAGAATGCTAAATGAGTCATTTTAAGCAGAAAAAATTGAAATTAGAAGTTTTCAGATTCAGAACTTTGGGTTCCCATCATTCTGTAAACAGAAATAGAAATTGAGTAGTCCCCTGGACAATATCCAGGTACACTGAGTTGCCTGTTAGGTAGGAGGAGCCGAATGTCTGACTGCTTGCTATAATTTGTTCCTTTAAAATGTCCTCTGTAATTAAGATGGTCAAAATTCATTGCTTACTTGATAACTTAGGCATCTTACTAGACAGATTTCTCTTCATTACCTAAGTCAATCTGTAGAGATCCTGAGACTCTTTTCTGGCTTAGCATTTCTACTGAAGCAGTATATTCAGAAATCACAGTTGCATATCTCTGCGATCCCACCTCCTTGTTGGGCAATTATGTTTATTCGTGCTCTTTGTTCTGACATTCTAGCATCTGTTCACGGGTTTTCTTTTCTCTTCCTAATCATCATCCTAAGGACAGCTTAATTAAGAGTCCAGAGTATGAGTCAGATCTTTTTTATTCATGTCAAGGAGGTTTGGTTTGGCTTCCCCCTCTCCCTTCTAAAACCATTTGTGAACCACACTTACTATTTGTCAAGCTATTGCTAGGCATTTTTGCACACAAATGGATTTCTCGTAGCAGGTCTATAGAATGGCCATAATTATAATTAGCCCCTTTGATAGATGAGGAAACTAATGGATAAGCTGCCTTGCCTTTAAGAATTAAACAAAGAGTTCAATTTCAGAGTCTTATGACATTAAATACAGAACTTTTTTCCTTACATCATTCACTAACTTGAACAATATGGCTTCCTTTCTGAGTATATCATAATGCAGTAGGTCACCTCTTGTCCTGAGTTATTGCAACTTTTCTTTGGGGTCTTTAAATGCCAGTGCATTTCTAGGGCAGACTAAATTGTATAGTGAGATTGATTTTAGTCAAGCCAGTTGGTTGAGATTTGTTATTAAATAATGTCTAGACTATATATCTCTTGTGAAATTATGAGTCCCGTTTTATTTTTTTTTTTAATTTGGCAGTATTCAGATAAAACATATATTGCATCTCAATGTTTCTGTGCTCCTGGAATTAAGAATTAGCTCAATTTATAAGAAGCAAAGTGGAGTTGGTCAGCAGATTGATGGTCTGTTTATTAAAGAGTCTATGGTTTTCTATGGAAAGGGATCTGAGCGAGACATTTTAGCTAATGAATCAGAATCAGATATGTGGTCATTATTGCCTGATTATTACTCCATCTGCTCTGCACTAACGTGAAAATCAATTACTGTGTCTCTTTCCCACTGACAGCGTATGTTGATCGGGCTGGCAAGAGATCTTCGAGGGATTGCCTTTGCACTGAACACAAAGACCAGCTACACCATGCTGTTTGACTGGATGTATCCTTATTACACTGTGACAATACCAGCTCTGTGCACAGAGGGATGCCAGGCCCCTCTCTTTCGTTTAATAGTGTGGCACAGTAGGGAAGAGGAAACAAAGCTAAATGAACTAATGTGTAATCAGCTAAAAATTACAGCACAGTGGCAGCAGTGCAGATAACTGAGCACAGCATTTGGAGACCCAGCTCAAAGAGGTCACTTTTTTGATAGATACCATTAAATATTGACAACTTAAAAATCACTTCCCTCAAATGATTGTTTATGTTGGGGCTGCAGGCATCATGTAGCTAATATCTGTACTTGTGACCAGTGATTTGTACCATGTGGTATTTTCTGAGGAGACTTTGAAGTCTCTGTTCCATCTCAATTAGCAGGGCTGAGAAGGTTAGTTTATCTTTTCAAGATTTTACTCATAATGCTACAGTTGGCCATCTGATGAGGATGTTAACAGTCATGAAGGTGGCAGGGATAAATGACTAGGATTTGTCATTTGCTATAAAATTTGAATTTACCGTTACTAAACCATGGTATAGATGGGAGGAGGGGAATCCCTATATAGAAATGCTTCATCACATAAGAATAAAAAGAGACAGATGAGATCCCAGCTCTTCAATTACTGTGTAAACCTCAGCAAATCATTCTATTTCTCGGAGACTTGATGTCATCAACCAGCAAAGGAGACAGTCTAGTATCCTGGCTTACTGTGTCCAGTCAGATAACTAAACATTCTGTCTGATGTCTGACACACACACACAATGACCATAAACATTTTTAACATGTTAATAGTACTCTGAGTCATCTTTGATCCTAACAGGAGATGACTGTTTATACAAGTCATTGAAGTATGATAGCTTCATGCCCTTTATATTTGAAACCAGCAGCACCTAAGAAAATTCTACTTTAAAGCAAACTGACTTGTTTTATTTCATGGCTTTCTTTCTTGAAACAGTGTTTTGTGTAGCCCAGGTTGACCTCAGACTTGACATGGAACCAAGGATGAGCTTAATCTCCTTGTCTTCCTGCCTCAGCCACCTAAGTGTTGAGATTACAGACCTGTAACATGCCCAGCTTAATTTACATTTGAGGGGTACTACTTCTCTCTTGCTTTATTTAAGTCTTTCTTATACTAACTTTCTTTATATTTTGTAAAGGAAACATCTTAAAAGCAATGTACAGTGACTGTGCCATAGTTATGGCCCGAAACATAACAGATCTGAGCATATTTTAGAGCACCACACATTATGAAATTTGTAAACACTAATGTTAGTAGAGTATTAGTGACTTATGGTTTTAGTTGCTAGGGAAACCTACTTCCTCATTTATTTTCTTATAGATCATACAGATAAGATTTTTTTCATGGCCCTGAAGACTCAACTACATGACTTATTCATATAATGTATGTGGCCAGAGGTTATAAATTTAATCATTAGAAAGTCTTAATTTAATCTACTAAGGATAGACCAGATACATATGACTGTTTTATTTCTCTATACACCCATTTCCAAAATCAAAACTTTCATTTATTTAGAAAATTATAAAAGCCTAATTTTGGTATGAAAAATTGCTAATTCACTTGAAACCAGGCTCTAAAGCCAGCCTGTCCAACAGTTAATGGGGTTTTTTCCTGTTCACCAGTTCTAAGAAGAGCCAAGGTCAGAAACTCCCTCCTGTGTCAATAAATATAATCTGGTTTCCATTTCAGCATTTGTCCAGCAGATGGCAGAAACGGAAAATCTTGGGACGTGGTGTTTTATTTTGAACTAGAAACCAGTATCTCCTCCATTTGACCATAGATGTTGAAGTTATTGGGGTCAGGAGCAAAGGGCGAGATGTCACTTAAGCGGCAAGCTGTGCTACACTGCAAGACGCAGTGGCTTGCTACTGGCCTTGCTTATAATAATTGAGTTTCAGTAGCAAATCAGCTTCCTTGGGAAAAGGCCAAAGGCTTTTCATAATTGTATTGACAACAAAATGAATATGATAAATGGTGTTCATTCAGTTGAGACAAGATTTATAGTTTTCCTTTGGGCAAGGGATGAAGAGCAAATATTTATAATAATAGTAAAATTTGTTTAAAAGTTACATTATTTGATCATTCAAAAAGCTTTATTAAAATATTTTGAAATACTTTTAACAGTTTCAGGTGATAAAGTACAGATTCTTTCCAAAGTATTCAAGTAATGCAAAAATGAATAAGTATATGATTTTTTAAAAATGCGGATATGAAAGTCATTTATTCTTCCTGAAATATTGATATGTCAAGCCGTCAGTGATGATTCCCACATTACTGCTGGGGAAAGTTTATTTGCCTCTTATCCACATAGATGTGTGTTCTTAATTTGTTATGCAATCCTTAGCTTGCAGAAGAAACATTCCTGTAAGAGCACATGTCATCGTAAAGTCAAAATACATTTTATTTATGATGATTGTTTGATAAAATGCTATTTTAGTGTTTAGCTATTTAATTCAGAAGCATCTCTATGAACACTGACTGCATTAGCTGGTACACAAACTGCATTGCTTATCACTCCATCCTTCCGAAACTAAATGGCCTGAAACCACACAGCAACCATCTTGATAATTTTCCCATGACTAGAGGATTCAGCAAGAAATCATTCATTTATACCTTTGCCCCTAAAGTAAGAATGCAACAATAAGAAAACTACCTTAGAGTGCATTGAAAGACATTATTTAAACCTTTCCCAGGCTATACTTAGATTAAGGTGTCAAGAGTCCCGAGGGAAACTGAAAAAATAAGCAACTGTGAATATCATTTCCATGCACTCTGACTTTCATGATGTGGTTGTAAGCTCACAGAGGCAGTCAGTGCTGTTTATTAACATCATAAGCACACACACAAACCAAGCAAGACTATGGGGTGCAGAAGAGCACGAGCTCCGTAGTCAGTCTGAAACGCTAGCCTTCGTGTTACCATCTCACGACCTGTGGGTCTTGGGTACATTACTTTGAGTCTCAGAGTCACAGCTCCATGAGACAGGGCGAATAATCTCCATCCCATAGTTCCCTTGTAAGAATTGTTGTGATGGTGTGGTTATGAAAAGGTCCTACTGAAATGTCTGGTACAAATAACTGTCTCCACTGTCACTTCTTTTCCTAAAACAATTAACAAAGGACTCATACTTGCTTGCTTAATCAGCAAAGTGGGCTTCCGTGGCACAGTGTGCTTGGTTCTAAGAACAGTATAGGTTACTGACACAAAATTCTTACCTCCGATGAACTTTTTAGTTCAAACAGGTCCTGTGTGTGACTGACTTACAACATAGGAAGCTGTAGATGCCATAACGAGAACACAGACAGGGAAGAGATGTCATTTATCTGGGCGTCAGGAAGGCCCTGTAAAGGTGACCCTGTCATCTAACTCTTGCTAGGTCAGGTAAGACTGGACCCTAGAAAGTTAAGAAGAGACCGTTTCAGGTGATCATCACTTGAGGAGGGGTAATAAAGATGCTTCATTAGGACATGGCTTACCTCATGGTTAGAGAAACAGGTTGTCTGGGACTCTTGACTGTCAGACTCCAAAATGTATACCCATTTTGTACAGGCAACATGGAACCTGTAGAATAAGTTCTGATTGATCAACATAATCAGAAGTATATCTCTATTAGAAAGTAATTGGCATTGTATGTGAAACAAGTTAAACAGGAGAAGAAACAAAACCTAAACAAGCCACCAGTGAGCCAGCATTCTTTGGAATGTGTGGTTTGTTTTTTTGTTTGTTTTTGGTTTTTTGGGGGTTTTTTGTTTGTTTGGTTGGTTGGTTGGTTTTGGTTTTTCGAGACAGGGTTTCTCTGTGTAGCTTTGCGCCTTTCCTGGAACTCACTTGGTCACCCAGGCTGGCCTCGAACTCACAGAGATCCGCCTGCCTCTGCCTCCTGAGTGCTGGGATTAAAGGCGTGTGCCACCACCGCCCGGCTCTGGAATGTCTGTTTTATGCATAAGAAATGCAAGAATAAATTTCTGCTCTTTAGAAGTTTGCGATTAAGTAAGCATGCAAAAGGAACCCTTGTTGACCAACTAAGTGCACATGTGTTATAAAGAGACATGTGTAAAGGATCATATGAACATTTGTGAAAAATTGACAATTATTTTAGGCAAAATGGGAGAGGTTTCCCAGGAAACCAAAAGTCACAATAAGCTTGAAAAGATGGGTTACCAGCCAGGAGAGAGGAAAGGTGTCACACAGCACATGTCTCTCATGGACACAGCAAAGACATTGGCATGTTCCTGGAGTGCCTTAAGATAGCCTCTGAACTGCTAGACTCTTTCTAGTCTAGACCACAGCCTCAAACCCTGATTCCCTAACAGTTTAATGAAAAAAAAAAAAAAAAAAAACTCACATTGTTTTATGTATTACAATGCTTTCTCATCTTTCCTAATTATGTTCATTTTATTTTTGTGCGCGTGCGTGCATGCACGCGCACCATGGCACACATGGAAGTTAGAGGACAGCCTTTGGGAATTAGTTCTTTCCTATACCACAAGGGTCCTGAGTATTAAGTTCAAGTCATCAGATGCAGCAGAAGCACCTTTACCCAGTGAGCCATCATGCTGGCCCTTTTTATTTTCTTCCACGCTTTTTTAAAATTACATAGATCACTTTTTCTACTATTAAATCTACAAAGAAAACAGTTGTGGTTTTTCTCCTTACTACTTTTCTTTGTGGTACAGCCCCTAGAAACTAATGATGACTGGGTGGTTTACTGGGAGGACACATGGGTGGAGGTAAAGCTGATGCTCGCTGCTTTCTCATACTCAGCATCCTGTCTGCTGATGTCACCATTAGTGCCTCGGATTCTTTTCATTTGTCTAATGCAGACCTTTGGTGTTCATTGAGAAGATCTAGGTGAAAGAAATTAGATCCAGGCCCCTTCTACCTAAGGGCTCCTCTTCTCTTCCTCCTGCCCACATATATGTAGTCCTCACCAGGCCACTGGAAAATTAAACTTGGGTTTTGATTCTCACTCTGTAATCTGAGCCTGGCACTCTCACTCCGAAGCCCTTTTAACCTCCCTGCTTAGTAGACCTCTGCTCTGCTTTCCAATAATCACTCATTTTCTCTGTGGCAGTCACCTCTGTCAGAAGCATATTAGAATTGTCACTGCTCTCATTCCACAAAGAAAAGAGAGCATCCCCTCATATCCCCTGGTCTTATCCCAGTGTGAATACAGCATGCTCTAAAAAACCATGGTGCTCTATCTTTAGAGTAGTTTGCAAGGTGGGCCTCCAGTGCTCTTAGATTTGGAAGTTTGTGTCTGTTTCCTGATGGTCCCAGAGTTTGTGCCTAGGCTATCTCTTTCCCAAACTGGGAGAGCACCCTTTACATACCTGCCACTCTGATGAAGTATGATAAAAACTATGTCTTATTTCTAGATCCCTGGTCCTTAACACAGTTCATAGTATGTAATATCTAGTGTCTATTAAACAATAACAGCTTTCCTAGTACTTAGAGAGAAACAGTAAACTATCTGAAGTGACTTCTTAAAGCTCAGCACGAAGTGCTGTTTAAACAGTAAAGACACACTTCTCTCCACGTAGGCTCTAGCTCCTTTGTAGGTTTACAACGGCAAATACTGAGGCCTGCATTGTACTGAGCCTGTACATAGGAGACGACCCTGGTTTCTGCACTCGCAGCGCTTGGAATGGAGAGAGAGGTTCTGTGGTAGGGCCAGCAGAGTCATACCTAGGCCTTCTCCCACCCAGGTAGGCTAGCAGGTAGAGTGATGCTGGGAAAGGCTTTCAGGAATCATTGGCAGCTGTTTTGGAATATGAGGGAAGAGATGGTTGGGGAGCATGGATCTCAGCTCTTTCAAAGCTAATGGAACAGGCAAGTCGTGCAAACAGCCAGCCCTGATTCTCAGAGAGATGTGATTAGGAGTGCCCATTGAGCATAGGTAAAGAAGAGATTGGTGCCTTTTGACAAAAATAGAGAAGACAACCCAGAGACGTAGAACAGGAACTGGTTGTTGGAAGACGGGATGAGGCCGAGGGAAGCAGCATATAGGAAAATGGGCACAAGTGGTGGAGCCCCATGATGTGCAGGGAGTTGGGCCAAGCCCAGCTGTACATAGGGCAGAACAGCCTTTATGCCTTGATGAGGAGCTTGAGTGGGTGGGTGGGTGGGTGACAGGGCAGGTGGGTGTTGTTATGTTGAGGTTTTTCACCATAGAACTCTGTCCAAACCACACAGAAAGAACTGGTAATCCAGTTCAGCACTTTCATCTGAAACAAACACACACGTGACTTGGAAAGAGACTTAGGACCTAGCAAAACAGGAAGTGAAGGCAGTGCCATCAAGCTTTTCTGCTCTAATCTGAGACTTTAATCCTATGTGGTCCATTTGCTAAGAAGAAGGCCAAGTGAAGCCAGCAGAGATGTCAGGTTTTCATACTGTGCATTTCTGGCTAGGTGCATCAGAGGTATATTATTATATATATTAACAAGAGTGCTTAGCAGCACACACCTTTAATCCCTGCACTCAGGAAGCAGAGGCAGGTGGATCTCTGTGAGTTCAGGGCCTCCTTGGTCTAACTGATGAGTTCTAGGACAGCCAGAGCTATGTTATAGAAAGATCCTGGAGAGAGAAAGAATGCGTGCATGGATGTTGAGCTTACTCTTAGCAACAGTGGCATTGAGCAGGTTGGAACCACCACCATCTACAGAGTTAACGAGTGATGTGGTGCCCAGAAGGTGGCACATTAATAGCAGGTCAGATCCTTTGTACAGGTAACAAACAACCCAGATGTTTCTTAG
Source organism: Peromyscus leucopus (assembly GCF_004664715.2). NCBI lineage: Eukaryota > Metazoa > Chordata > Mammalia > Rodentia > Cricetidae > Peromyscus > Peromyscus leucopus. Next base: position 4,978,855 of record NC_051086.1, read on the forward strand.
AGCTCCAGTGGTACCAAAACAGAGACGTCAACAACTAAATTAAAAAGACAGATGTAGGTGATCTTGAAGCAGGGGTAGATCTGTAGTAATTACTGTTATTATTTCTCTATGCTTTTATGTTTTTTAACTTTTCATAGTAAGAAGTCTTTTTCCCAGTATAATACTCAGAAGCCCCCCAAAAAATGACTCAAATATATTTTTATTCCTCTTAGCTAAATTTACTTTCCTTCCCTATAACATTAAGCATAATTCTTTAGGCATATTACTTACATGCTATTTAAAAGTATATCTTTGACTTACACCTAATACCAAGAATAAAACAATTTAATTTATGGGGACAAATAGGTCCAAACTTTGTAACTACCCCAAAAGTATAGCTGTATAGTTTAAAAAGAGTAATTTATACAATGTCATTGTCCACGAAACGAAAGAAATGTGCATTTCTGTTTGTTTACTTGCTTGTTTTAAAATGCCACTAATTTACAGTAATAAGTTTTTTGTTTTGTTATTACTTGGGGAGATGGTATCCAGGACTTTGTGCATGTTAGTTGGGTTTTCTATCACTAAGCGACATTTCAGGTTCTTTGTCCCAAATTCTTTAACAGACTTTCTAGGTATCCAGCATATCTCCCAGTTCTTCAGAGAGCTGTTGAGCGATGGTATGGAGAACCAGCATGTACTACTCCTATCTTAAAACTTCTAGCAGAACTGATGCAAAACAGGTAAGCAGCTGTGCAGTCCACAGACAGCTGTGCAGTTTGCAGAGCTCACAGCTGCCTGATGGGGATTGTCAGAGTCTCGCAAGAGTCCAAGACAGCGGTCTGTGATAGCAATATACATGAGCTTTGAAAGGAAGAAAGTTACCATATACTGTAGGGGTGTGGGTCTGAAAAGGACGAAGAATGAGTAGTATATTTCATAGACAGAAACTTTGGGAAATAGGGAAAGTTGAAAGACTATAGCCACTGTTATTTAAAATACTCAAAGTCACAAAATGGAGGCGGGGTTGTATTTTAACTACTTTGCTTAGCTAAAATTCTGTAGAATTTTAAATAAGGAAATGTGATCTCTGAGTTGAGAGGTTGTAGCTGGAGTTTTCTCCAGTCCCACTCAGACCCAAGTAAACACACAGAGACTTATATTACTTACAAACTGTATGGCCATGGCAGGCTTCTTGCTAGCTAGATCTTACATCTTAAATTAACACATTTCTATTAATCTGTAAGTTGCCACATGGCTTGTGGCTTACTGGTACCTTACATCTTGCTTCTCATGGCAGTGGCAGCTGGCAGCTTCTCCTGACTCAGCCTTCCAACTCCCAGAATTCTCTCTCCTTATCCTGCCTACACTATACTTCCTGGCTGGCTACTGGCCAATCAGCATTTTATTTATCAATCAGTCAGTGAAACACATTCACAGCATCCCCAGCAAGAGGATACTTTATGAGTAAGGAAATTGAGTCTGGGGCAGTTCACTGGCAGATGGTTGTTTGCCCAGGAACTGTGAAGATGTCTCTGCTTACCTCTGAGCATCCTTCTGTGTTGGGTACATGTATTTGCAGCCACAACACTTCTCAGACCTTCTGATTGTTCAGAGCACTGTGTTTATAAATACTAACGACGATCTGGCAAAGGGGTGGGGCACTGCAGCAACCTCCTGTGTTTGCGTCTTTCACATGTGCCATTGTGGATGTGGCCTGGCACCAGGTACCTGTCACTGGCCATCCTGTTTCCTTAGTGCCTCTCTGCAGACAACCAGGCAGGGAAGGAATATGGGTTACAGCTCAGCTTCACTCTGTTTCTGAGTTGTTCACAGCAATAATTCAGTTTTTTTACTCTTAAATGAGAGATGGACAAAGATTTGTGAAAGAAATGTATTTTCTTTTTTTAAAAGCGCTTAGTTTTTGTTTTGTTTTAGTTTTTTCTCAAGTACCTTAAATATTCAGAGAATATGGGCTTTATATTTAATATTAGAAATGTGGATTATTTATAATTAAAATTGTTAATTAGACATACATTACAAAATAGCATTTAATAGAAAAAATAGTTTTCTGTGTTATAAAGCATTTTGTGTCTGCCATAGCAGGTAATAGCACAGATGACTCAACAATTGCCATATAAGAATATGTATTTCTCCAGCAGTGGTAGTGCACACCTTTAATCCCAGCACTTGTAAGGCAGAAGCAGTCAGATCTCTGTGAGTTTGAGGCCAGCCTAGGCTACAGAGCAAGTTCCAGGGCAGGCTCCAAAGCTACACAAAAAAACCCTGTCTTGAAAAAACAAAAACAAAAAAGGAATTTTTATTTCATGAAATACTATGTACAGATTTCTCTAGAATCTAATGTGGATTACATGTTTGCATTTTCTAATCAGTTATTATGGTACTTAATAGTAAACTAATTTTGAAAAGCAGCAACTTGCTTAGCAAACAGAACATTAGCAATGCTTTGCCTGTGGTTTGGGAGGTAGTTTTGTTTTTGTTTTGTTTTTTTTTTTGTTTTTGTTTTTGTTTTTTTGGTTTGTTGGGCATTTAGTTGGTGTTTTATTTTATCTTGTTTCTTGCAACATTGTTTAAAGACATTCCATTGTCCATTGTATCTTGAAAGCATAGCAGCATGCCAGAGCCAAGTGAGGGGCTAAAAGCAGCTAGTACATGAGAAGGCTTATGGATCCCTTACTCTGTTCAAAATGCTCTCCACCTGTGGGGGCCAGGGAAACAAAGTTTTTCTCAGAACTTGTGGAATTTATTTCTTATAGCTTAGCTCTGTACAGTGGAAACTATGGTCTGTATTGTGTAGTATATTTGAAATGTGTTACATTTGTGAGATGACCCATTTTCCATTTGTGCATTACTAAAAGATCCTGCATCTCCTGTCACTCTAGAATTTTTTTAAAGATATGATTTACACTGTGGGAGATAGCAAGTTTGTAACTTAATAATAGTTTTTAAAAATTATCCATCAGCCACTTTGCATGAAAGGAGAAGAGATAGGAGGTCTGTGATATAAAATATTAGAATATTATTTTGATAAATTAAAAAAATGAACCCTTTGAATCAACCAATAGTGAAGAAATTATTGTACATATTTTATCAGTAGCTGTTCCATTGGAGTGGTACTGAGCTGCTTGTTGTAAGTGAAATTGCTAGACATGCTGATATTTGGTTTCTTTATCTGCAGGAATAGTCTGATTTTTGCTATGTTTCTTAGGTCTCAGCGTTTGAATTTTGATGTATCCTCTCCTAATGGAATTCTTCTCTTCAGAGAAGCGAGCAAAATGATTTGCACTTATGGTAAATACCTCTTTACACACTGCTCTCTGCAGGGTACCTTCACCTGCTCCTGGAGGGAAGCAGGCGCACTGCTTCATTCTTCTGAACCTCCGTATCTGTATGAATTTGTGGGGTGAGTAATAGTGCAGAAAGCATCACGCGGGAGAGGTAATGACATCCTGGCCAACTTGATGCATTTCTTTGGGATAAAATTCCAATGTCAGTAGTAAAAAATACAGTAGACTTTTTAAAGTTATAGTGTGTTCATAATTTCTCAATTTTATATCAAGGAATTTGCTGTCTTGGGTCTATGAATTCTTAGACAACTTTGTCAGGCAATACCCTGGCAAGTGGCAGTCAGTGTTTTATTACAATATTACAAGAAATAGTACATTTTGGTTCTGTAGTACTAGAAGTAGAGTTCCCAAGTCAAGATTGTTCTAGTCAATTACATTAAAAATTTTTTACAATTTATTTAGCAGTTTAAGCCTAAGAACTACCATTATCCCTAACACTTGCCAGTTAAGACAACTTCATTAATTTTCTTGTTGAGACTTTTTTTGAGTTATAAGCATTTGTTTCTTTTTTATTTAACAATTTCATACATGTTCTGGTCACTGGTCACTGTCTTTCCAGACCCTCCATATTCCCCTGATAGCCCCTTCCTTTTAGTACTCTTGTCTGTGTTTGTTAGTTTTTATTTTGTTTTGTGTCCTGTAGAAGTGGTGTGACGCTGGGTTCAGAACTAAGCTTCAGAGCTTGTGGGCATTGTACCCACCAGTGGGGACACAGCTGAGCGCCGCCCTCCCCCAGAATCAGTTGGTTTCCAGTAGACGTTCAGTAAGTAGAGGCTCCAGGAGTCCCTCCCCACCCATAGCTGACTGTTGAGGGCCAGACTTTTGTGGGCCCAGCGCCAGCACACACAGCTGCAGGGAGTTCATGATATTGCCGTGGTCGTGTCATGCTTCCAAGATGGGGTTTGCAGCCCTTCCCACTCCTGCTCAGCTCTTTGGTTCTGTCTGCCTCTTCTTTGCAGTGTTCCCTGAGCCTTGAGGGGGTGGTGTCTTGTTTAGGGTAGAGCCTTCAGCCACCCTTTATCTGCAGCATTTTTGAAGCCATGGATCTTTGCAGTCATTTCCATTCACTGTAGGAAGAGGCCGCTCTGATTAGTAAGTAGCTTTTGTCTGCAGGTATAAGCGTGGTATCTAGATGACTTGATGTGGCTTGGCTCAGCAAAGCGGCAGTGTAGATTCCGCAGTGGGGCCTGAGACCTGTTCACTCATGGATCTGGGGCTGAGCATATAGTACTAGACATGGATTCCCTCCTATGGAGTGGACCACAAACCATTTTTTTTAACGTAATGAAATTCAATGTATTTCCATGAGGGAAATGCAGATAAAACTACTGAGATTCCATCTCAGCCCAGTCAGAAGGATTATCATCAAGGATGCAAATGACGACAAATGCTCTCTGAAGTCATTTATCATCCATTCCTCAAGTCCTCAGGACAGGTATTGCTGGTTCCCTGACCCTGGGTAAGCTGGAGGTGGTTGTAAAGAATTGAGTCAGATCCTGTCCTGAGAGGCCTTGGACCAGTTAGCAGTGTAATTACTGTGGTAGTTTGAATAGGTGTGGCTCCTATAGATTCTGGCACCATTAGGAGATGTGGCCTTGTTGGAGGAAGTGTGCTATTGTAGGGGTGAGCTTAGAGTGAGGTTTTATATGTTCAAGCAATGCCCAGTGTGGCACTCTCTTCTTGTGTCACCTGTGAATCAAGTTGTAGAACTCTTCAGCACCATGTCTGCTCGCACCATGTTTCCTGCCATGAGGATAATGGACTAAACCTCTGAAACTAAACTGTAAGCCAGCCCCGATTAAATGTTTTCCTTTGTAAGAGTTGCTGTGGTCATGGTGTCTCTTCCCAGCAATGGAAACCTGATGAAGACAGTTACTATAACTACCATACTATCCACTGTGATTACTGTAACACGAAACTGAAATTAAAGCTGTTGGCATTAAGAAGCTTGCCAGGTGTTGTGTAGCTGTCAGTTGGTCAGGTTGGAATTTCACTGGAAATCAGGGTGACTATAGACTATAGTCATTTTTCATATCCCTCCCTGCTCTTGAGAAGATTTAAGAAGTTTATGACAAGCTCTATGTATTTTAGTGATTTTCATCCTAAAACTTAAGGGAAACCAAAGGTCCAAGTGGGAAAATTTACCTCCAACTGTGTTACCATTGACTTGAACACACACTCTTCACATAGAAGAATGCAAGACTGTCCCCCATCCTCCATGGAATCCCATGCTGACTTCCAGCCTTCTGAGGTCTGAACTATTTTCTTGCCATGTTTTTCCTCTGGAGAATCTGGCATACATGTTGGAGGGAGATCACGCGGTTGCCATCTCGGAGTCTGGAAGATGAATGGCAACGCAGCTGAGCAGGGCGTGGAACACTTGTTGGGTATTCAAGGTGAAGGACGGGAACCTAAGGGCTCTGTCCCCATCCTCTTTGAGCTCCCTGGGAGCTTCATCTCTCCTGGATAATGTTTGGGTAGTTGGGGATGGGGCGGTACTAGAGAGGGCTCATTGCTTAATACACCTGATTTATTACACATTTTATGGACCATCTCTTCTTCACTGCTCTGTGAGACTGGCAGAAAAATAATACTTTTGATATGCTGTTTTATTTATCTACATTCTGTCATGATATACTTTGATGTAAGTTTTTAATTTTGCTTCAGCTCTCAGCTGCTCTTGCTGTTACAGCTCAGGGTCAGCACTGAGGTTAGCCACAGTAGCACAAAACAATTTCCTGTTTGTACAGCCCAGGTAACATTTGGATGAGGATTAAATTTTACCACATTTTCTACTAGCCCTAGCCTATTATTTCTAATGAGTTTTAAATTGCTTCAAGAACATGTATTTCAAAACTTAGTGCAATGATCCTTCAGCCTGAGCAACTTAATAAAAGAAATTTCTTTCTCTAAATTTTTGGTTAAAATGTTGCATGCAGTGTAATAAATGTTATTACTCTGGAAACCTACTTCTCAGTTTTAAGAAGTGGATGTTTTTATGCTCAATTTCCATTTGTTTAATCTTTTCTTCCCATTGCCTCTGGGTACTGGTACCTTTAGTGACATCTGTTGGTTGAAGAGTGCACAGAGGGGAGAAATACTGCTCGTTTTCATGAGGCTGGCCAACATTTCTTCCTTTGGTAGCTGATTTTTAGGAAGCTTGACTTGTAAAAAAAAAAAATAAACTTTAAAAATAGCTGGAATAAACTATGATTATTCTCTTCACTGAAAAAAATTTACATCTTGAGCTGAAAGATGGCTCAGCAGAGGACCTGGATTCAATTCCCAGCACCCATAGCTCTAAATTGTTTGTAACTCCAGTCCCAGGTGATCCAGTGCCCTCTTTTGGCCTCCATGGGCACCAGACACACAAGTGGTCCATAAACATACAGGTAGGCAAGATACCCATACACATACATGGATGGATGGACGGACAGACAGATAGATAGAATCTCAAAAAAATTTTAAGAATCTTCATCTTGAAGCAACATATGCTTCTTTAACACTCATAAATTGAGTTTGTAAAGTTTTATACAAACCATTGCTACTCCTTGTGACCAAGCTAACAAACCAGTGGTTTACTCAATGGGATTTACAGAGCCCTGGAAGTCTGTAAAAGTACCACAGAAGCTCCTCAGGAAAAAAAAAAAAAAAAACCGAAGAGGGGACCTAGCCAGAAATACCCAGCTACATAGTTGCACAAACTGATTTGTTTATAAAGATGTCTCCCATTAAGAGAATAATTCCTGGCATACAGCATACAGAAGTGGTCATATATTTACATTAAAGTGGTAACAGGAAGATAGATGAAGGCCACATTGGTCTTGAAATACTTAGAGATTTTGTAAAATGCCAGCAGGAAATAAGTTGTTGGAAACAGACTATCCAGGGCTATGGGCGATAGTCTTTGCTTTGTGTATAGCATGCAAATAGTAAAGCTCCCAAAAGTCTTGTGTAGGCAGTAGGATGATTATGCCTTGAGGACCCCAAAATCCAGCTAACTTACAAAAGAAAGGCCTTAAAGATTACTCCATGGTGAGTCTAAGAAACTACAAGTATTAGACTAAACCTCCTTTGCACACAAGAAAAACAAAATACTAATGACTTCCTTCATCCATGCAGCTAAAGTTTATTGAGCATGTACTGTGTGATACTGTAAGTTACAAGGGATGAGAAGATAAACATGGGATGGGGAGGGATGGACACAGATTCTTCCCTAAAAGACTTAAGGCTGAAAAGTGATCCAAACGGATTAATGAAGAATTACAGTACGCTGTGTTCTATGTTATGTTTGAAAAGTATTCAGAGTGCTCTAGAAGCCTGGAAGAGATTTTTTCCTTTAAATTCAAGGGTCAGGGAAGGCAGAATTTTTTGAAGAAATAAGAATAGAGCTCCATGGGACTAGAGAGGTGGCTTAGTGATCAAGGACACTTGCTGCTCTTCCCAAAGACCAGACTTTGGTTCCCAGCACCCACACAACTACCTGTAACCCCAATTGAGAGAATCATGCACCCTCTCTGGCCTACACAGGCGTGGGACACTCATGTGTAATAGACCCACACAGACATACATATAATTTTGGTGTTGTTGTTCACAAATATGTGGGCTGCACAAATTGGATTTGATAGATGAAAATACAAGGACACAAAGTTGGGTCTGGAAGGAGTCTAAGGAGGAGATGAATGTGATCAAAACACATTGTATGAAATTTTCAAAATACTAATAAAAATTTTTAAAGAAAAAGCGTTTAATTAAAAAATAGATATGTAACAGGAAAACTGCAGATTTCAAAATTGCTAGAGTCCTAAGTGAAAGTAAACATCCATTTCTATTATTTATGGATGTGCATGCACATATAATATCTTGTCTGTCTGTCTGTCTGTCTGTGGAGGTTAAAAGACAACATTCAAGAGTTGTTTCTCTTCTACTATGCAAGCTCCAGGGATTAAAGTCAGGTCATCAGGCAGTAGACACCCTGTAAGTCATCTCACCAGTGAGAGAGACCAGCTCCCTCTTCTCCCCCAGGGTACTCTTGAGGAGGGAGAAGTGAGAAGTATGTAGATAGAAGTATAACGGAAAGAGACAGTTAGAAACACAGGAGAGCTCAGGAGGGCCTGAGACAAAACCCACCAGCCCCTTCTGTTGCTACTAAAGGGCTTTTAAAGGAATGCCGAGGGGTGGAGCAAAGGGCCTCCCCCCAGCACAGCCAAGTGCAGAGCATCCCAGACACCTGGCATGTGGTCAAGCCATCCCCTAATGCAGCCCTGCTGTGTAAAGCAAGCTCAGCTCTCACTAGGAAGTTTTTGCGGACTCCCACATACTAGCTCCAACTTAATCCTTTTAAAATAAATTTGATTGGGTATATTTAAGGAGTATAACAATGTTATGTGATGGCTACAGACAATAGAAAAGATTTCTGTATGAAAGAAGCAAATCAACATGTTAACCCTCTCCTTTTGTTTCCTCTGCTTATGTGGCAAGAGTAGCTAAGAGCTACTCATTTAGCATGAAACCCAAATGCAGGCTTTGCTATTATTCCACATGCAAGTTGGGTCATGCAGGATTATTCTTTCTACACTTGGCTTGTTTCACTTAACATAATACAATACCCTCCAGACTCTCCAACCTATGGCAAAAGGCAAGATCTCTGGCTCTTTAAGGTTGAATGATGTTGTAGTGTGTGTGTGTGTGTGCTGCTCCTCTCTCCGTTTGTCCATCGACAGACAGTTCCATTGTACCGTACTCCGGCTGTTGAGTGTGCCCGTGTCATTAGATGTTATTAGCATATGATAGTTCTGTGTTTGATTTCATCAGAAACCTCATCCTGGTTCTCATGATGTCTGTACCAGTGCTGTACAAGGGTTCTCTGTCCTCCCCATCTCTGCCCGCAGTTGTCATCTCCTGACTTGTGGGAGAAACAACATTCTAGAAGGTCTAAGACATTTCTGACAGTGGATTTGAATTTCCTTTCTCCTGAGATTGATGATGCTGAACATGACCCTGTGGGCTGTTTTCCATCAGACTGATTTTTCCATAGTGGAGTTCCATGAGTTTTCCAGGAATCCTTGTCAGACACAGGCTTGCAAGTATTTCTCACTATGGAAGCCACCTTTTCGTTCTGTTTTCTTAGCTATGAAGAAACTTTTTAGATTAGTATAGTCCCATTTGTTTTTGCTTTTATGACCTAAGATTTTGGTGTGACACCCAAAATTTCTGTGAGAAAGTGTACCAGTGTCCATGTTGTCCTCTCAGAATGGCAGTTTCTTCTCTGAATTTAGGCTGGCTCTCTCTCTCTCTCTCTCTCTCTCTCTCTCTCTCTCTCTCTCTCTCTCTCTCTCCCCCCCCCAGGGTTTCTCTGTGTAGTTTTGGTGCCTTTCCTGGTCTACTCACTCTGTACACCAGGCTGGCCTCGAACTCACAGAGATCCACCTACCTCTGCCTCCCTGAGTGCTGGGATTAAAGGCGTGTGCCGCCGCCACATCCTCCTCCACCACCACTACCACCACCACTGGCTCTCCTTGATTTTTAAGATAGGATCTGTCATTGAATGTGGAGCTCATTAATTCAGCAAGGCTGGTTGGCTAGTGAGTTTCAGAGATCCTCCTGTCTGCCCTTCCTCAGTCCCAGCTCTGAGATTACAAACACTGTATCATGCCTGACATTTTATTTGGGTGCTGGGTAGCCAGATCCTCATATCCACTGTTTATGTGGTGGGCTGTCCTGACTGAGCCATTTCTCTAGGTCTCTGAATGATTCTCAGTGGAAGAGCATGATTGTACTTACACTTTTTTTTGTTTTTTAAGATTTATTTATTTTGTATACAGTGCTCTGTCTGCATGTATGCCTTCATGTCAGAAGAGGGCGCCAGATCTCATTACAGATGGTTGTGAGCCACCATGTGGTTGCTGCTTTATGAAAAATATTTATGTATAATATATAATGTAAAAGTATAATTTAGACTTTATGCTGTGAGCAGTATGAAATTTCTACACTTTGTGCCAATTAAAAGAAAATACAGACAAAAATAATTTTGATTTAATTTTTTCTTTATTTATTTATTTTATGTGCATTGGTGATTTGCCAGCATGTGTGTCTGGAGTTACAGACAGCTGTGAGCTGCCATGTGGGTGCTGGGAATTGAACCCGGGTCCTCAGGAAAAGCAGCCAGTGCTCTTAACCACTGGGCCACCTCTCTGGCCCTTTTTTTTTTTTGGTTTCTTGAGACAGGGTTTCTCTGTAATTTTGGTGCCTGTCCTGAATCTCACTCTGTAGACCTTGAACTCACAGAGAGCCACTTGGCTCTGCCTCTCTAGTGCCAGGATTAAAGGCATGTGCCGCCGCCACCTGGCTTTGACTTAAACTTTTTTGTTTGTTTGGGTTTGGGGGGGGTTGGTTTTTTTGTTTGTTTGTTTGTTTTCAAGACAAGGTTTCTTTGTGTAGCTTTGCGCCTTTCTTGGAACTCACTTTGTAGACCAGGTTGGCCTCGAACTCACAGATTCACCTGTCTCTGCCTCCCAAGTGCTGGGATTAAAGGCGTGTGCCACTGCTGCCCAGCAACTTAATCTTTTTTAATAATTGTATTTCCACCTATGTAAAATAATTGGTGTAAAATCTTTTATTACTTGTTTCTTTGGGTTTGTTTTGTTTTTACACTAATTTAGTTTTGTTATGGTAGGAAGAACAAGCAACTACCATGGCGTACCTCTAGAAGTCGAGGATAACCTGTGGAATCGGTTCTCTCCTTCCACTATGTGGGTTTAGAGGATCAAACTCAAATCATTAGACTTTGTGACAAGTGCCCCTACCTACTGAGCCATGTCACCAAGCCAGCAAAAATTTTTACTCAGAAAAGAAATTAAAATAAGCTTCAATTCTAGACAGGAATGGTGGCACACACCTTTAATTCCAACACTTGGGAGGCGGAAGCAATCGGATCTCATTGAGTTTGAGGCCAGTTTGGTCTACAGAGTGAGTTCCGGGACAGCCAGAGCTACAGAGAGAAACCCTGTCTTTAAAAAAAAAACAACTAGACAGATAGATAGAATATATTTCATTCCTAAATTTGTTATTAAATTATTAGGCAATAGTATACCAAAAATTATAAAAACAAATTACACCAATTCTAAACTCCATCTTCTGTGCCAATGATATGCAGTTAAGTGTATCAGGTCACCCAATCTGAGGGAGCTACACTCAGCCTAAACAGGCAGCCTGTGTTCTCCCACTGCCATATCTTTTTCTATCACATTTTTCTGTATCATCTGCTTTTTCATATTTTTGCCCAAAATTGGAATATCCTCTTTTTTTTATGAAGTAGCACACTCAGAGACCCAGTGTTAAGCTCGGTGTTTGTGTACTCACTAGGCATACAGGGAACATGAATTTGATTCCTAGTACCACAAAATAATTTAATTAAAATACCATTCATAGAGGAGGAGAATCCAACAGCATAGGCCTAGAAAGTAAAAGTCTCCACTTTGGGGTGATGAATATGAACAGAGCATCTTATACCTATGTAAAATGTCACAAAACATTTCATACCATTAATGCTCTAATAAAAATAATGCTCCATTATGGCATCACTGAGACAGCTGTTGTTAATGGTTTAGTGTGTATTGGAGAAATTATTTTGGCCACTCCACGTAGTTAAAAGGATATTTATTTAATGGCATAACTCACAAATTAAGTGAAAGGTAGGTCGCAGGGTCTGGGGAAGTTGTATCACAGTCCAGCAGTGTTCTCCGGAGCTCTGCACAATCCACCTTCACCGTTCAGCGTCCCAGCACAGAGAGAACGCTGGCCCATCCGGCTCTCGGGTCTCCAGGCGCCTCCCCTGGCCCCGCCTCGTAGGCATGACAGTTGCCAGAGTCTCAATGGGGGTTGGAACTTCCAGATCCAAGCTGGAATGGCTACCCACTACAAGTGTGTGTCCTTCTTCAGCTTCTGTGTGCCCATATGCATGCTTTGTAACTGACACAATATACTGAGGTTCCTTGTTTTTTACTTACGTTGTGTCTGTTGCTCTTTGTTAATATGCATAGATGAGCTTCATTTTTTTAAGCTGCAAAGTTTTTGTTTTGTACAGAGTTTTCCATCCAGTAGCTTGAGACAATCATCTCTGTGAGCTTTATTCATTCATCAGTTTGTATTAAGAACAGCAGGTGCTGGTCCATGCTTCTTGGGTAAATCAGAGAGCGAATTGAAAAGTAATGTGAGCGATGGGAAGGAAAGTTGATGGTGAAAGGATAAGGGTTATCTAGGCATCAGGGAATGGAGCTGCAGAACTCTTTGCTCATCACTTGTGGAACTCTGACTTCCCCAGCCATGAACTCTTGACCAAGCTTATGAATTGTCTATTTGGAGCAGACCTTACAAGCAGAAAATAGTTAAGAGTCATGCTATGGCACCAGTGAGCTCTTGACCAGCAGGTTAGTATCCAGTGCTGGGGAAGATCATTGAGGTCTTTTCTCCCCCAGTGGCCTCAATAGTACCATCGAGCACTATGAAAGTTAGCCAGCAGGCCAGAAGTTTCCCAGTCAGTTCCAAGTTGATTTCCTTGTCCTGCAACCAACAAGTATGAAACCTTCAGGTAGGGTCTTACCATCTAGTTATGGTGAGCAGCCAAGAGTAATGTCAATAGCCTATAACTGTGAGCTTTGAATGATGGTGGTATGCCATGTGGATTCCTCAGATGATACAAATGTATCCCTCTAGTGGGGAATCGTAAAGCTGAGTGAAGTGATGCAAGCCTAGGGAACATGGAATGTATGGCAAACTTGTATCTTTCTGCTGACTTTGCTGGAATCCTAGAACTCTTTAAAAAATATATCTTTGGAAAAATAGCAGAGATTTGGCATTTGTTACATTGCTAGAGTTCATGAAGTAGGCCTGGCTGAAAAGATGACATTTACTAGGCTTCCTATAAATAAGAGCTAATCAGGAGGATGCCTTAGGGAAGAGTGTCCCAGGCTAAAGGAATAGACATAGGGTCCTGAGGCGAGAATGGATCAGACATGTCTCAAGAGCTGCCAAGGAGGTCAATAGCCAGAGCAGAATGAACAAAGGGGAGAGTGATGAGAGATGGATGAGTACTGAAGGCCTGCACCAGTCCCTGCTGGGACCTTAACTCCAAGTTAAACAGGCCTGTAGAATGTTTAGGGGGTTTTTGGTTTGGGGTTTTGGTTTGGTTGGTTGGGGTTTTTTGTTGTTGTTTTAGGGTTTGGGGTTTGTTTTTTTGTTTTGTTTTGTTTTTTTTGTTTTTTTTTGTTTTTGAGATGGGCTCTTACTTTAGCTCTGGCTCTCCTGGAACTCACTGTTGTCGAGAAAGCTGGTCCCAAACTCAAAAAAGTGCTGGTAGTAAAGGCATAGACCACCATGCCCAGCCCTGTATAGCTTTTTGAACAGAGAATGACATCCCTCCGGCTGCCTTATTAATTATAGAAAGCATAGGACTGCAAACGAGATGAGCTAAGACTATTGTGATGCAAGCAGTTTGATAGAGACTGACCAAGGTGATAGTAGTGGGAAATGGTGGAGTACTAGTTATACTTTGAAGCTAGAGCAAATCAAATGTGTCAGTTAGTTGAATGAGCAGTGTATGGAAAGAACATAGACAAGGGAATTGAGCAAGTCGTGAGAACAAGGGAGTTGCTGCTAACTGCGAGGGAGACGCTGAAACAGTTGGGGCAGCTCAGTAGCTCCACATTGATTTCGTTTGCAGTGTTGGTGCCATCCAAGTACAGATGCTGAATGTGAATTTGACATGTGTTTCTGGAGTTGGGAAGGTAGTTCCAAACTAGAGAAATGAGTGTGAGTGAGGTGTTTAAAGTTACAGGAGAAGGGCATATAAATATAGGAAACTTGGGGTTGTACCCCAGTGTAGCAAGGGAAGGTGAAGAGCAGGGATGAATCAGCACAGAAGAGTGCCTGTAGCCAGCACTGACTAAGGGAAGTCAGACTGAGGATCTGAGGATGGGAAAGCTGAGGGGAGTCACCGGTGTCAGGAGCTCATTAGTTAGTAGGAATGAGAGGAGAGATGAAGGCCATGAGTGCTACAGACCATTATTTTTTGAGGAGTTTTGTTACAAAAGGAGCAAAATCTAGCAGCAGCAGCCAGAGAGGTTTTGTGTTGCTCCTTCTTTTGAAGTAGAATAAAATCTTAGCGTGTTCTATAGTCTGATGATGATCTAATAGATCTTAGTGTGTTCTATAGTCTGATGATGATCTAATAGATCTTAGCGTGTTCTATAGTCTGGTGATGATGATCTCATAGATCTTAGCGTGTTCTATAGTCTGATGATGATCTAATAGATCTTAGCGTGTTCTATAGTCTGATGATGATCTAATAGATCTTAGTGTGTTCTATAGTCTGATGATCTCATAGATCTTAGCGTGTTCTATAGTCTGATGATGATGATCTCATAGATCTTAGCGTGTTCTATAGTCTGATGATGATGATCTAATAGATCTCAGCGTGTTCTATAGTCTGATGATGATGATCTAATAGATCTTAGCATGTTCTATAGTCTGATGATGATGATCTCATAGATCTTAGCGTGTTCTATAGTCTGATGATGATGATGATCTCATAGATCTCAGCGTGTTCTATAGTCTGATGATGATGATCTAATAGATCTTAGCATGTTCTATAGTCTGATGATGATGATCTCATAGATCTTAGCATGTTCTATAGTCTGATGATGATGATCTCATAGATCTTAGCGTGTTCTATAGTCTGATGATGATGATCTCATAGATCTTAGCGTGTTCTATAGTCTGATGATGATGATCTCATAGATCTCAGCGTGTTCTATAGTCTGATGATGATGATCTCATAGATCTCAGCGTGTTCTATAGTCTGATGATGATGATGATCTCATAGATCTTAGCGTGTTCTATAGTCTGATGATGATGATCTCATAGATCTTAGCGTGTTCTATAGTCTGATGATGATGATCTAATAGCACAAGAAGTGATTGCATGGGAGAGAAGGGGAGGCTGTTGCTGCTTCAGCCTCAAGCACAGAAGAGCTGGGGCTGGTCGAATTGGCGAGGGACTGACTTGCTGAGGCAGGGTGCAGCGTGAGTTCAGGTGCTTGTAGAAGGGTAAGGATGATAGTGAAAGTTTAGAATTCAGGATGAATTCCCAGAAGATCACATATTTTCACCTTTTCACTAGGCATTAGTGAAAATCATCTCTAAAGATCGTTCTACTAATCTTATGGTCCTAACAGTTCGCTTAACTTTCCATACCCTTACCAATGCTGTGTTCATCTCTTGTCATTTGAAAGGGAAAGATTGTATTCCCCTCCAGTCTTCACAACTTAATTCCATTGCAGCCCACTTCTGTCTGGGGCTGCTGGCTGGTCTGCACTGCACCTGAGCACTAGGAATGAGCATCCTACAGTACTCCTCCCACAACTGCTCTGCTCCATCGTCTTGAGTGCACTCTCTCTTCAGAGTGTTCATCCAAGCCACGAAGACAGACTTAAGCTTGTAGAGCTGTCTGCTAAATACCAAGTTCATTTTAAAAATGAATGGAGAAAAAGAAAAGATGAATCAATATATTGGATTGTTTTCTAAGACAGGAAGCAAGATTGTACATACTGGTACAAAGTGTAGGTGTGATATATCTTACCCCTTGCACCTTCCTTGCCCCACCCCCACTCTGCCCCACACTCCACTCCCAACCCTGGCATAGAGAACTGGCAGGACATGAGCAAACAGCTAAGCTGCCGACCCTTTGTTTGACTGTGTAGTGAAGGGCCAAGAGCAGGCAAATGATACAGCATTGGCTGTACCATGAATTATGTAAATAGGAGGGATTAGAGGGAAGTGACATTTTCTGTATCATGCACATCTAGCTTCATCTTCTCTTTCCCAAACCGAAGCTCCTCCATGGGCTCTTAGACTAGAGAACAAGTGAACTGTGTAATATCGTACTTTACATTTATGGGGCAATGCTCCACTTACTCTTGGTAAGCACTTTGCATATGCTGTCTCCTTTACTCCACATAAGAGCTTGGGAAGTTATGGGTATTCTTATCTTCATTTTATTGATAAGGAAACAGTGACTTACAGAGGTTAATAATGTGCCCAGATAGCCAGATAGTGAGCATTTAGGTGAGCTAGCCATTCAGTTCATGGCATTTTCTTATCCTGAGGCCCTACATAGCTTTGACATCCACCATATCCGGGCCCTGTGCTAAGGACAAGGGTTTTGCCTCTGCCGCTAATTATGACAGATGTAGTCAATGAGAGTGTAGTTAAGGGGTTTTGCTTTGGTTCTAGGCTTGGGAAGTCCTTCACTTAAGGAAAGTCTTCCTTTGGTGCTGCTGCAGAGACAGCAAAGGAGCAGCTGTCAGTGACCTCAGTGTCTGCCTGCCTGGCAGGCCATTGCCTCCACCACTCAGTGCTGTGGTCTAGGTCTCCCTCATAGGAGGAGTGCGGGGAACGAAGGATTGGAACGACACATGTTTGGGCCATAACAGGCAAGGGCAAAACAACATCTGAGAGACAGAAGAGTGTATAATAAAGTGAGTCGAATTGCTAAACTTTAAGCCTTTTGAAGGCACAGTCTCCAATTTTGGAAAATATTACTGAATAATACATAATGGAGAGAGCTAAATTCAGTGAAAAAATAATGGCTTAACCAAGTCTTCTCTTTCATAGTCTCTAATAGCAACCATAGGATGCTGGGACACTTGAGTAACATGAGATAGTTTCCTAATTCAAACATATTAATCATGCTTTTGTAAAGCCGTAATAGTAAATTAATGGATTAATTCAGACATGTCTGACACAGTCCAAAAGGCAGGTGTGCCAACATTGTAACTTTAGCATAGCAGAAAAGATTAGGATCCTGAATAACCTGTATGATAGTCTACTCCATTACCTTCAAAACTGTCCCATCGAAGTTTCTAGGCTGTCTCCTAAACCTTTGCTGCAAAGTGCATAGAGATGTTAGGAAAGTAAGAGACCAGTTCTGCTGAGGGAAGAGGAGAGCAGGGGAAGGTTCACAAAGGGACCCAGGTGGCCGTGAAGCCCACAGAGCTCTTGACTGCCCCATAAGGATAGCAGTATTCAATAAGTCCTTGGGCTTCTTTCCTTTGTCTCTGACCCTAGCAAACACAAAATGGTGAGCACCTTCCTGTCTCCAGAATCACCCAGCTCTTTCCATCTTCTATCTATAGTGCTTTTCTTCTTCAGAAAAGGAAGGTTGGGGTTATGACCTTAATTTATATTTATTTGAGACAAGTACCCTACTGTCTTAGTTAGGGTTTCTATTGCTGTGAAGAGACACCATGACCACAGCAACTCTTATAAGGAAAACATTTAACTGAGGTGGCTTACAGTTTCAGAGGTTCAGTCCATTATGGCGGGGAGCATGGCAGCATGCAGGCAGACATGGTGTTGGAAAAGTAGCTGAGAGTTCTACATCTTGGCATGCAGGCAACAGGAAGTGAAGTATCACACTGAGTGAAGCTTGAGTAAAGGAGACCTTAAAGCCCACCCCCACAGTGATACACTTCCTCTAACAAGGCCACACCTACTCCAGCAAAGGCACACCTAATAGTGCCACTCCCTATGAACTTATGGAGCCAATCACATTCAGACTACCACTCCTCCTTTTTTAGACTCCCAAGCCTTTGCACTTAGTCTGCCCAGAACACATCACATCTCCCAAGGCTATGTAGGAGACTGCAATTGGCCCTTCAAGCATAGCCTGTTCTGTGAAGCCTTTCCTACTGTCCTCTACCTCGCCCATAGCATCATTATTTACTATGATAGTATTTGTCACATTTTATAGAGTTAATCACAAATCTCTTCACCCAGCCACAAGGAACTCCAGAGCAAAGATTGTTTTCGTTCATGTGTTTATCCCAGCACCTCACAGATAGTAGCTGTTAAATAAATACTGTCATAGTGCATTCAGTCTTTGTGGAGATTAGGCATCTGTCTCTAAGGTGAGTTAGAATGAAGATGTGTTACTGAGTACATTCCAAGGTAGACTTCAGCTTTCTAGATAAAGCTTTTGTTTCTCAGATGTCTAAATTATAAGCAAAGTCACGTGGACATCCAAGGCCATAACAGAGCAATGGCAGTATTTTAGTAACAGATCAAGGAGAAACTTTCGAAGGGCGGTGGTGGCGCACGCCTTTAATCCCAGCACTCAGGGAGGCAGAGGCAGGTGGATCTCTGTGAGTTCGAGGCCAGCCTGGTCTACAGAGCGAGATCCAGGAAAGGCATAAAGCTACACAGAGAAACCCTGCCTCGAAAAACCACAAAAAAAAAAAAAAAAAAAAAAAAGGTAAACTTTCACCCCGACTAGTTCTAGTTCATGCTCTACTAGAAGTATTGGTCCTTTTTCATCTCTATGCGTGTGGTTACTATGATACACCTATCAAGTATGAATTGGAAGCACCCCAGCATCTCATAAGCTGAATGTGGAGGTACAGACCTGTGATCCCAGAATACAGAAGCTGGAGTCAGAAAAATTAGAAGTTAAAGAAAAGGAACACTATAATATTTTTAGAAAGAATCTTTTTTTCCCCGTTCATCTTTAAAACTTAAAATTTTAAGAAATAAAATAATAAAAATAATTTTATTCTGAAATTTTGTTCTAATTTAGTATAGATTAAGGTGTATTAAAATTTAATTTAGGTATTATATCTTATACACCCATGGGTGGGTTGAGGGTGGGGAGACCACTGACTAGCCCTCTTGAAATAATGGCATGTGTGAATGTGTTGGACCATCAAGGAAGTCTAAACATTAGGCACTAAGAAACTGAAGCAGGATCTAAAAAGATGAGGCATAAGAAGGAAAGTGATGGCGTGGAATAGGAAGCTGTGGCCTCTGCCACATATTTGGTGTCAGGCTTGAGGTTATTCGCAGAGTTGGTGGTTATGAGCACAAAAACAGAAAAGACAAAAGACCAGCTGTAGCTAGCAGCAGTTGTGTGCCGCGCTCTTACCGCTGCTGGTCCACCCTCAGAAAGCCTTGCAGCTACTCTACCGCCTTGTGCTCATAGATTGCTCCTGGGGCCACTGCTACCAAAAAACATACCGGGTGATGGATTCTGGGAACTCTACTTCCTAGCCAGGTTGACACAGACTAAAGTATACTATACTTCTAAATTTTAGAAATTGAATTTAGTTTCGATTTTATAAGCAGTGCTCATTTGAATAGGAAAAAGAAGAGCTAAGAACATATCTATTGTTTAAAGAATTCCTGGATACTGCTTAGCTACACACTTTCACAACACATTTCAGACACAGAAATTGTTGATTATAAATGCTAAGTACTACTGAAATGTTAAAGTGATTGTATACACAGTTCTTTGTCTTGTTAATGGCCAGCATATATATTAAAGTTTTCTAAAGGAACAAAACTATGGGGCATAGTGGCACGCACTTTGAAAGGCAGAGACAGGTGGATCTCTCTGAGTTCAAGGCCAACGTAGTTGACATATCAGCATACCAAGTTCCAGTACAGCCATGGCTATAGAGAGACCCTGTCTCAAAACAGACTGCACATGGTGGGGCACACTTTACTCCCAGCACACAGGAAGGAGGCAGAGGCAGGCGGATCTCTGAGTTTGAGGCCAGCCTGGTCTACAGAGCAAGTTCCAGGACATAGACCCGTCTCAAAAACTAAATAAATAAAAATAAGGAGCAGAACTGATAGACTAGTATAAATTAACAGGGGATTTGTCAACGGTTTACAGGCTGGAGTCCAGGTGGTCCAACAATAACTACTTCACGATGGGTTTATCAAGACTGGTAATTGTTCAGTCTACAAGACTAGATGTCTCAGCAGTCCTAGTCTGGTCCTGGGGTCCTAGAGGATTCCTAGAGAGCTGCTAATACTCAGTCTGTGTTGGAATCTTGAAGAAGGAAGTTCTAAAACCAGTGAAAGAATGGCAGGCAAGCAAAGAGCAAGAGCTTCCTTCTCCCATGGCCCTTTACGCTGAGGCTGGGAGGTGTGGCCCAGACTTAGGGCAGGTCTTCAACCTTAAATGATCCAATCCAGAAAAACCCTCACTGGTATGCCTGGCTGCTTGAGTTTTAGTTGATTCCAGATGTGGTCGAGTTTGTAGTGGCTAACTAAGGTTAGCCATCATAACCTAGAACTTTGGGAGAGATTTTAAACTAATCATCTCAGGATCTTCTAAGACCTAAAAAAAAAAGAAAATCAGAAACTGATTATTTTGTATAATGCCAGTAATTTCTGTGTCCCATCTAATTCCAAATCCATGAGGCTCCTAGAAATAAAGTAACTCAAAATTAATTAAGTCCACATAGGAAATTAAAACTTCACCCAGAATTTAGAATCATTTACATCTTAGGCTTTCTTTCTTTCTTTCTTTCTTTCTTTCTTTCTTTCTTTCTTTCTTTCTTTCTTTTTTTTCTGACTTAGCTGGTTATTTTAAGTAATATTTTTACTCATTCTTGGAGAATTTCATACGATATATTTTGAACATATTCACCCATCAACTTCCATTACCACCCTCCAATCTCTTCCCACTCAAGTTGAGATTTCTTCTTCCCTATCAAATACAGCTTGTGTTACCCAGGCACTCTTGGGAGCAGGACCTGTACTGGCGTGTGGTCAACCTACAGGGCTCTTCACATTGAGAACACTTAACACTCCCTCCCAGGAGCTCTCCCATGCTGTAGCTCCTCAGCTAGTGCTGCAATTTGCTTCACTGGTGATCTTATCCTATCTCGTTTGTTTTTTATGTTTGCTAACTCAGTTTCTCTCTTTTCTCTTTAACATTTATTTGCATTTCTGTGTATGTATATATTCATGTGTGCACAGGAGCCACAGAGCATGTGTGGAAGTCCAGTGTCTCCTTCCACCATGCAGGGATGGATCTCAGGCCATCAGACTTGGCAACAGGTGTCCTTAACCACTGATATATCTCACCACCCCTTACCCTACCTCTTTTTTTTTTTAATTAAAATGTTTATTTAAGGGCTAATAGTACATTTGTATTAAAGTACATAAACTAATCTGAAGAGTGTGTGTCTCTCGTGGTTTTCTTCATGTCTACATATATATCAGTCTAATTGCCATCCAAATAAAATCACTAACCTTCCATAGTGCCCTTGAATGATTTTTTGACTTGGGCTCTTCATTCTTCCCAAGTAAATGATCTTGTATATTTATTTTTTGATTAATGGATGATTCAATTTTGGGAACAGTGTCTCACAACTGCTTTGAAGTACATCTCCTTATCACTTTCTCTCTGCTTTTACCCTACAACAGGAAATCAGATCTTGTCTCTTGGGAGTCTCTCAAAAGATCAAATTTATCCAATGAAACTCAAGGGCATCTCCATCTGCTATTCAGCTCTTAAATCTGCCTTATGTGGAAATTATGTCAGCTTTGGCGTCTTCAAGTTGTATGGGGACAACCATTTTGACAATGTACTCGAGGCCTTTGTGAAAATGCTGCTGTCAGTGTCCCACAGTGACTTGCTGGTAAGCACTGCTGTGCCCTGGGGGGTTCTTTATGTGAAAAGTGAAATACCAGCACCACAGCCTGGAATTGTTACAACAAAACACCAGCACATTTTATGTTTCAAAACAGCATGATTGCTCCAGACTTAGCAGACCTAGACAGCTCTCGTAGTTATTTATGTAATTCAACGCACAGGCTAAAAAACGTCTCAGCTGTCATTTCTAACTACTTGGTCATCCAAAGTGCTCTAGCCTCTTCATATGAAAATAGATTTAGTAATGTCAGTAAATTGCTTTCAGCTATATTCATGATTCAAAAAAGAAGATACAGGATTAGATGCAGTTTTCCCTTCCTTTCATTCTACCCTTTAGCTTCTTGCTGCTTGACCTTCCTTTGTATTAAAATTTAGACATGGCAGACAGTGTTAAACTGAACGTTGAGCAACCTGATATATAGAATGTTGTTCATTAGTCATGTACCTTGAATTAATCGCCTCTCTACTTCTCTAAGCCACACTGTTTAAATGAGTGCCTTGAAGAATGTGATTTTTTTTGGTCCCTTTGTGCTATGACATTTAGCTTCTGTGATATATGTCAATGATCTTTAAACTTTGAAACCGTTCAGAAATGTCTGGGATGCTTGTTGGAAATGCAAATTTCTAGACTTCTTTGGTTTATCTCATCAGCAGATTTCCTTTAAAACATTTCTGCCAATTTATATAGAAGCCATTGTGTGCTTGATGTGTTTTCAGTAAGTACTTGTTAAAATAATGAAATTCAGCATTGGGTTAATTGAGACTTTCCCATCTGCTCCCAGAAGTTTCATAAATGATCTGGAGAGCTTGTATGAGAAATGTGCCTAGATCTTACAATGCTCTCATGCACAGCACACCTCATGCCAGGGTGTGAAGCCTCCTTACAGTGGAGTGAAATGTTCATTGAACACAAAACCTATATGACAGAAATTACAAAGTAGAAACTGGAATCGCCAGTTACCGTGTTTAGCAGTCTCATTGAAAGGACTTTGAACTACAGTTGTGGTCCACCTAGAAAACTGATTTCACTCCAGGCAAACCATCAATAATTCTCAAACCTGGGAAGGTACATAAGACTGTATTTACCATGTATGAAAAATTGCTTATTTCAAGGCCATACTTCAAAGCTTTTTATTGAGTGAGTCTGGAGGGGGGGGTTGGAAAACCATATCTTGAATAAGCATGCTTATAGAAATGTTATAATCTCACTAGGTGCCACGCGACTCTAGGTTATATTTGCCATGAGTGTTATACCTTGATACTGATTTACATTGCATTTGAGATTTCCCAGGTATTTTCTCATATAATTGTCTCTTGTCTTTAGAATATGATAAATAGTAAATCATTTACCAAATAATAATTTAGTTAGATGGGTTGCTATGTCCATGTGGCTTGACATTGACTCTATCTTTTTGTGTAGCAATATCGGAAACTGAGCCAGTCTTATTACCCACTCCTGGAATGTCTCACCCAGGACCACATGAGCTTCATCACCAACTTGGAGCCTCCTGTGCTTCTGTATGTTCTCACATCTCTCTCAGAGGGACTCACCACTCTTGGTAAGGGTCATGGAAAGACTTGACTTCATTCTCCTAATGTATGTGTCCACTGAGATGTTTGTCCGATGAAGGGCAAAGAAATGTTATCAGCCCAACTGAAAGATTATTTTACAAGCTATTACTTGCAAATGGGAAAATACACTTTTACTATTTTGGCAATTTTTTTATCAGTTTTGAGATACAATTTAAATACCATCTAAGTCCAAAAAGTTCTAACAGATACATATACAATAATAAGTCACAACAGTTTATAAAATATTTGCATCACTATACTCTGTTATGTCCCCATCAAGTCTATTCCCTACCCTTAACCCTACTCCAAGGAAACTACTGTCTTTCTAGATTTGTATATAAGTGGACTCTTAAAACAGAACATTCATTCACACGTCTTTATGTGACTCTGTTTTGTATTTCCCTCAGATAAATACCTAGGGTAGAACTTCTGGGTTGTAGCTGTCAGTTGCTATGCTGAGATGCCATTTCCTGATGTGGCTGTAGTGTTTGCTCCAACAGTGTAGAAAGGTTCGGACTGTTCCTCATCCTCACACTTGCAGTGACTCTTCTCAGGCTGAGCCATCATAGTGGAATGGAGTCTCTGTGGTTTTCATTTCCATATCACCAATGAATAATTTGAGGGTATTTCCATGCTTACTTGCTTTATCATGTATTGTGTTAGTATTCTATTGATGTGGCAAAATACTTGAGAGAAGTCAGCATAGAGCAAGGTAGGTTAATATTTTGGTTCACAGTTTCAGAGATTTTAGTTCGTGGTCCCTTGTTCTCCTCATTTTAGGCCTGAGGCAAGGCTAAAGGTTATGGCAGGAAGCATTTGACAGAACAAAGTTTCTAGCCTCATGGTGACCAAGAAGCAGAGAGAGTAAGAGAATAGGTTTGAAGTCAAATGATATACTTCAAAGATACACCTCAATAACCCACTCCTTCAGCCATCCCTACCCCATTATGTATTCAGTATGAACTCCTCAACGAGTAATCTTTTAATGAAGTTAGCACCTCCATGATCCACTCAGTCACCTCTCTCCACCAGCAGCTGGGAAGGGAGCCACCTAGGAGCCTTGGGGAACATTGTAGATCCAAACAGTAACCTACATTTTCTTGGTGAAGTGTTTGTTCATAGCTTTTACTCTGGTTTTTTGTAACTCTGTAGTTTATGTTGTTGGTGATTTGTAACTTGTTATATATTCTGGGTACGGATTCTTTAGTTGTTCAAGACAGTGTTGCTCTTTGTAACCCTGACTGTCTTGGAACTTGCTCTGTACACCAGACTGGCATTGAACTCACAGAGATCTGCCTCCTGGGTGCTGGGATTAAAGGTGTGTGCCACCACCTTTGGGTTTAGATACAGATTTTGTTTGTTTATTTGGGGATTTGTTGTTGTTTTTCAAGACAAGGTTTCTCTGTGTAACAACTCTGGCTGTCCTAGAACTTTTGTACAATTTGTAGACCATGTTGGCCTTGAACTCACAGAGACCACCTGTCCCTGACTTCCGACTGCTGGAATTAAAGATGTGCGCCACCACCTCCGGGTTTGGATACAAATTCTTACTCAGATATGTATTGCAGATAATTTGAGCCTATGACATGTCTTTGTGTTTTACTAACAGTATCATGTGAAAAGGAAAAGTTTCTATTTTGAGGAAATCCAATACTTCTTTAGCCTGAAGTCATAAAGATTTCCCATTTTCTTCCAAAAGTATCATCAGTTTGGCTCTCGTGTTTAAATCTAGATGCATTTCAATTTAACTTTTACCTGTGTTCTAGGGATCAAACATAGATTTTTTTTTAAAAAACATAAGTATTTGATTATTCTAGAACCTTTTATCTTTTGCTTATTTACCTTTTACAAACTATATGGCCTAATTCTATACTTGGTCTTAAATGCTGTAGTACATATTTTTCTCTTACAAATTATTATAACATTAATTCTTTTCCTTTTTGTAGAAATTTTAGAATTAACCTGACCCCACCCCTGACCCCAAACAAAAGACTAGGGGAATTTTGTTTAGGACTGCATTGAGTCCTGCAGCTCCTTTTGGAGATAACAGGCATATTAGCTATATTCAAGACCAATTCTGGAAAATTCCTCCATTCTTCTACTCACTAATGTCTTCCTTAATTATAGCTTTGAATCTGAGTTTTGTATGTATTTTGTTTGATTTATAACCAAACATTATAGATTTTGTGCCACTTAAATGGTATTCTTAAATTTCCTATCTTTCTTTGCTACCTATAGATATAATTTTTTTATATGTTGACCTTTCTAAACTTACTAATTGTGCTAATTTATCATAGATTTCTTAAATTTTTCTACATAAATATATCAACAACTAAAGCTTTAACTTATCTTTTACATTTATATACTAGCTAGAACCTATAAAACAGTACTGGGTTAGGTTGGGGTTAGGAAAAAACAGTGTAGAGTAGAGGTGATCATACCAAATACCATTTTGTCATCTCCAGGATGGGAGAAAGCATTGAGTCTCATAACATTCATATAATGTTAGGGTTCTTATTAGATGGGTTTTTTCCTGTCTAGGAAACCTGAACAATTTCCCAATGTGACTGACAACATTTTGCTCCAGCCGTACAGAACATTTCCAGGTCCTCATCCTAATAATTATGAGTCTTTAAAGTGTAATTGTCTGATATTATTATCATGAATAGTATTGAATTTACCTTATCAAATATTTTTTTCTATGTACTTGTGCTAGTTAGTTTCTTGTCAATTTGACATAAGCTAGGGTCACCTGGGAAGATAGAGCCACAACTGAGAAAATGCCTCTATCAGATTGTAAATAGCAAGCCTGTGGGGTATTTTCTTGATTAGTGGTTGGTTTGGGGGGGCCTAGCCCATGTGGGTGATGTCACCTCTGGGCAGGTGGTCCTGGAAGGTATAAGAAAGATATCTGAATGTGAGCTGGAGAACAAGCCAGTAATCAGCATCCCTTCCATGGTCTCTACATGCCCTGACTTCCTTCGGTGATGGAGTGTATGTAGCCTGAGATTTGTAAGATAACATGAACTCCAAGTTGCTTTTTGGTCATGGAGTTTTATCACAGTAATAGAACAACACTAGAGAGTGGGGGAGCAAGAGAAGGGGAGGGCGGGGTAACAGGGGTTGGTATGTAAGATGAAAAAAAAATTAAATAAAAAAATTTTAAAAGAATATATAGGGTTTTTAATGCTAATGTACTGCATTAATATTAATGATCCTGCTCAGAGGTCAAACAAACCATGCATTCCTGGATTCAGGGTGATAAGATTTTTCTTTTCTTTTTCTTTTTTTTGGGTTTTTTTTTTTTTTTCTGAGACAGGGTTTCTCTGTGTAGCTTTGCACCTTTCCTGGAACTCGCTTTGGAGACCAGGCTGGCCTCGAACTCACAGAGATCTGCCTGCCTCTGCCTCCCAAGGCGTGCTGGGATTAAAGGCGTGGGCCACCACCACCACCACCACCACCACCACCACCACCACCCTGCGAGGATGATAAGATTTTGATACAGATTTTTGCATCTTTATTTGTATCATCAGATATTGGTGTGTTCTTCTATATTAATATATTCTCCTATAGTTTTTACATACTATTCTGTTTTCATAACCCTGACATATGTTAGTGTTACTCTTGTGCCTTCATAATATGAGCTCAAAAGTGTTTCCTCCTCTGCTGTCTCAGATTTGCATAGACTTGTATAGGGGTTGTTTAATGTTGACTAGAATTCTCCAGTTCAACCATCTGACTTAGATTTGTCTTTGGGCAGTTTTCAACCACAAACTAAATTTCTTCAATGGCTGTTCCAGTTATCTAATATATCATCAGGGTATTTAGTTGCTCATTTCTTTAAGAATTGTCCATTTTATCTAAAGTTCCTTTTGTGTCATTGTCATGAGATCGTTCATAGTATTCACCTGCTATCCAGTGTGTCTGTATCGTCTGTCTATAGTCTCCACGGTGATACCCTGGTGCTGGTCATTGTGCCCTCTCTTTTCATCATTCTAACTATAGTTACCAGTTTTATTTGTAAAACTTTCATTTTGATGATTTTTCTGTTTTCTGATATTTATTTTACTAAGTACAATTTTTTATTTTCTTCAGTTCACTTTGCTCTGTCTTTTCTAGTCTCGTTTTCAGATGAACATACAGTTTATTGACTTTAAACCTTTAGACCTTCTTTTGTAATGTATACATATACTACATCAGCATTACTATGAGCATATCTCAAAGATTACATGTATTCTGATTTTCTGTTATTCATTTTTTTAAAAAAATTTTTTTTGAGATAGGGTTTTTCTGTGTAGTTTTGTTTGTCCTAGAACGCACTCTGTAGACCAGACTGGCCTCAAACTCACAAAGCTATGCCTGTCTTTGCCTTCCAAGTGCTGGTACCACCACCACCCAGCAATTAAAAATATTTTAGCCGGGCAGTGGTGGCACACCCCTTTAATCCTAGCACTTAGGAGGCAGAGCCAGGTGGATCTCTGTGAGTTCAAGGCCAGCCTGGTCTACAGAGTAAGATCCAGGACAGATACCAAAACTACACAGAGAAACACAGTCTTGAAAAAACCAAAAAAGATACATATTTTTTAATAATATTTCATTTATTCTTTGAGGATCTCATAACATGTATATACAGTGTATTTCTGTGTCCACCTTCTGCTCACCCACAGCTTTCCTCAGACCCCACTCAGCATACATGTCTTCTTCCCACTTCCTGTCCTCTTTTTCTTACTCTCTTGAGTAACCCACTAAGCCCAGCGAGTGCTGCCTGTCCACATGCTCATTGCTGAGGCCCATCTACTGGAGCTTGAAAACTACCAAAAGAATAACCACTCTCTTTTCCATGGCAGCCGTCAACTGCTAATAGCTCATTGACTAGGTGGGTCTTTTGAGTCTCACCCAATCTTTGCCTGAGTTCATGAGTCCATTAGTCAGGTCATATCCAGGAGACAGCATTTCACAGGGTTCTTCCATAGCCTCCCCCTCTCAATTCTTCCTGCCCCCTCCTCTGAGATGTCCCTGGGTCTTGGGGGTTGGGGACTTGATAAGGATGTCCCATAAAGGGATAAGCACTCAGTCACTTATTCTCAGCACTTTGATCAGTTTGGGGCCTCTCACTGCTTCCCATGGCAAAAAGAAGCTTCTTTAACCAAAGTTACAGCAGTTCAGATTTGTGGGTAGAAACATGAGTGCCTGGAAGGTAGACAGTTTGACCCTGAAAATGTCTTTATTGTCCTGCTGATTCTCATTTGAGCAATAGGTGACTCCTTTGAAGCATATTGCTTAGTTTTCAATTATTTGAAGATATTCTTCACTCTTAATTAAGTATAGTTTGTTGGTTTTTGTTTTTTGAGACAGGGTTTCTCTGTATGGCCCTATTTGTCCTGGAACTCACTCTGTAGACCAAGCTGGCCTCAGAGATCCATGTCCCTCTGCTTTAAGGACTGGGATTTTTAAAGGAATGCGCCACTACACTCAGCAATTCAGTGATTTTTTTTTAACCTTTTAAATTCATTAAGACTGTTTTATGGTTCAAACTACCATGAACTTGACACAGGTACTTGTGTGAATTTGTGTTCCACTGTTGTGAAAAACATTCTAAGTGTCAGGTCAGGGCTAAGTGACTGATGGCATTCCAATAATCTATATTCTTACTGTTAGGTTGTATAATTCCTTTTATCTCCTTGTTCTGTGAATTGACAAGAGAAAACTACTATAGTCTAGCTATAGTTAGAGCTTAGCCCTGGTCTCCATCTCTGTTCAGTCCTATCAGTGTGTGTATTAAATATTTCAAAGTTCCTGTCAAGTGTGTGAATATTTTAAATTATGGTATTCCTTTTTTTTTTCCTTTTATTTTATTTTACAATACCATTCAGTTCTACATATCAGCCACGGATTCCCTTGTTCTCCCCCTTCCTGCCCCCTCCCCTTCCCCCCAGCCCACCCCCCCATTCCCACCTCCTCCAGGGCAAAGCCTCCCCTGAGGACTGAGATCAACCTGGTAGACTCAGTCCAGGCAGGTCCAGTCCCCTCCTCCCAGACTGAGCCAAGCATCCCTGCATAAGCCCCAGGTTTCAAACAGCCAACTCATGCAATGAGCACAGGACATGGTACCACTGCCTAGATGCCTCCCAAACAGATCAAGCCAATCAACTGTTTCACCTATTCAGAGGGCCTGATCCAGGTGGGGGCCCCTCAGCCTTTGGTTCATAGTTCATGTGTTTCCATTCGTTTGGCTATTTGTCCCTGTGCTTTATCCAACCTTGGTTTCAACATTTCTCGCTCATATAAACCCTCCTCTTTCTCACTAATTAGACTCCCGGCGCTCCACCTGGGGCCTAGGCATGGATCTCTGCATCCAGATTCCTCAGGACTTGGATGGGGTTTCTGGCACAACTATTAGAGTGTTTGGCCATCCCATGACCAGAGTAGGTCAGTTCCGACTGTCTCTTGACCATTGCCAGCAGTCTTTTGTGGGGGTATCTTTGTGGATTTCTGTGGGCCTCTTTAGCACTTTGTTTCTTCCTTTTCTCATGTGGTCTTCATTTACCATGGTCTCCTATTCCTTGTTCTCCCTCTTTGTTCTTGATCCAGCTGGGATCTCCCACTCTCTTTCCCTCGACCCTCGCCCTTCATTGCTCCCACTCATGCCAGGTTGTTCATGTAGATCTCAGCCATTTCTCTGTCATTGGGCGATCCTCGTGTCTTTTTTGGGGTCCTCTTTTCCAGGTAGCCTCACTGGTGATGTGAGTAGCAGTTCAGTCATCCTTGTTCCACATCTAGTATCCTCCTATGAGTGAGTACGTACCATATTTGTCTTTCTGAGTCTGGGTTACCTCACTCAGGATGATTTTTCTAGATCCATCCATTTACCTGCAAACCTCATGATGTCATTGTTTTTCTCTGCTGAGTAGTATTCCATTGTGTATATGTGCCACAATTTATTTATCCATTCTTCAGTTGAAGGGCATCTAGGTTGTTTTCAGGTTTTGGCTATTACAAACAATGCTGCTATGGACATAATGCTGCTGAACAAGTGCTCTTGTGGTATGATTGAGCATTTCTTGGGTATATGCCCAAGAGTGGTACAGCTGGATCTTGGGGGAGATTGATTCCCAATTTTCCAAGAAAGCGCCATATTGATTTCCAAAGTGGTTGTACAAGCTTGCATTCCCACCAGCAATGGAGGAGAGTTCCCCTAGTTCCACATCCTCTCCAGCATAAAGTGTCTTCAGTGTTTTTTATCTTAGCCATTCTGACAGGAGTAAGGTGGTATCTCAGAGTTGTTTTGATTTGCATTTCCCTGATGATTAGGGATGTTGAGCAATTCCTTAAATGTCTTTCAGCCATTTGAGTTTCCTCTGTTGAGAATTCTCTGTTTAGTTCTATAGCCCATTTCTTAATTGGACTGTTGGTCGTTTTGATGTCTAATTTCTTGAGTTCCTTATATATTCTGGATATCAGTCCTCTGTCAGATGTGGGGTTGGTGAAGATCTTTTCCCATTCTGTAGGCTGTCGCTTTGCCTTGTTTGCTGTATCCTTTGCTCTACAAAAGCTTCTCAGTTTCAAGAGGTCCCATTGATTGATTGTTTCTCTCAGTGTCTGTGCTACTGGTGTTATATTTAGGAAATGATCTCCTATGCCAATGCGTTCAAGACTACTTCCTACTTTCTCTTCTAGCAGGTTCAGAGTAGCTGGATTTATGTAGTGGTCCTTGATCTACTTGGACTTAAGTTTTGTGCACAATGACAGATATGGATCTCTTTGCAGCCTTCTACACGTTGATATCCAGTTATGCCAGCACCATTTGTTGAAGATGCTTTCTTTTTTCCATTGTACACTTTTGGCTTCTTTGTCAAAAATTATATGTTCATAGGTGTGCGAGTTAATGTCAGGGTCTTCAATTCGATTCCATTGGTCCACATGTCGGTTTTTATGCCAATACCAAGCTGGGGTTTTTTTTGTTTGTTTGTTTGTTTGTTTTTGGTTTTTTCGAGACAGGGTTTCTCTGTGTAGCTTTGCGCCTTTCCTGGAGCTCACTTGGTAGCCCAGGCTGGCCTCGAACTCACAGAGATCCGCCTGGCTCTGCCTCCCGAATGCTGGGATTAAAGGCGTGCGCCACCACGCCCGGCACCAAGCTGTTTTTATTACTGTAGCTCTATAGTAGAGCTTGAAGTCAGGGATCGTGATGCTTCCAGAAGTTGTTTTATTGTACAGGATTCTTTTGGCTATCCTGGGTTTTTTGTTTTTCCATATGAAGTTGAGTATTATTCTTTCCAGGTCTGTGAAGAATTGTGTTGGTATTTTGATAGAGATTGCATTGAATCTGTAGATTGCTTTTGGTAAAATTGCCATTTTTACTATGTTGGTCCTGCCTATCCATGAACATGGGAGATCTTTCCATTTTCTGACATCTTCTTCAATTTCTTTTTTCAGGGACTTAAAGTTCTTGTCATATAGGTCCTTCACTTGCTTGGTTAGTGTTACCCCAACGTATTTTATGTCATTTGTGGCTATTGTAAAGGGTGATGTATCTCTGATTTCCTTCTCAACCTCTTTGTCCATTGTATATAGGAGGGCTACTGATTTTTTTGAGTTGATCTTGTATCCTGCTATGTTGCTGAAGGTGTTTATAAGCTTTATCAGTTCCTGGGTGGAATCTTTGGGTCACTCAAGTATACTATCATGTCATCTGCAAATAGGGAAAGTTTGACTTCTTCCTTTCCAATTTGTATCCCCTTAATCTCCTTATGTTGTCTTATTGCTCTGGCTAGAACTTCAAGTACTATATTGAATAAGTATGGGGAGAGTGGACAGCCTTGCCTTGTTCCTGATTTTAGTGGAATTGCTTTGAGTTTCTCTCCATTTAATTTGATGTTGGCTGTTGGCTTGCTGTAAATTGCCTTTATTATGTTTAGGTATGTTCCCTGTATTCCTGATTGCTCCAAGACTTTTACCATGAAGGAATGTTGGATTTTGTCAAATGCCTTTTCTGCATCTAGTGAGATGATCATATGGTTTTTTTCTTTGAGTTTGTTTATATGGTGTATTACATTGATGGACTTTTGTATGTTGAACCACCCTTGCATCCCTGGGATGAAGCCTACTTGATCATGGTGGATAATTGTTTTGATGTGTTCTTGGAGTCTGTTTGCCAGTATTTTATTGAGTATTTTTGCATCAATGTTCATGAGGCAGATCGGACTGTAGTTCTTTTTCTTTGTTGTATTCTTGTTTGGTTTAGGAATCAGGGTAATTGTAGCCTCATAGAAGGAGTTTGGTAATGTTCCTTCTGTTTCTATTGTGTGGAACAATTTAGAGAGTATTGGTATTAACTCTGCTTTGAAGATCTGGTAGAATTCTGCGCTGAAACCATCTGGTCCTGGGCTTTTTTTGGTTGGGAGACTTTTAATGACTGTTTCTATTTCCTTAGGGGTTATTGAACTCTTTAAATAGTTTATCTAGTCTTGATTTAACTTAGGTATGTGGTACCTATCCAGAAAATTTTCCATTTCTTTTAGGTTTTCCAGTTTTGTGGAATAGAGGTTTTTGAAATATGACCTGATAATTCTCTGGATTTCCTCAATGTCTGTTGTTATGTCCCCCTTTTCATTTCTGATTTTGTTGATTTGGATTCTCTCTCTCTCTCTCTCTCTCTCTCTCTCTCTCTCTCTCTCTCTCTCTCTCTCAGTCTTTTGGTTAGTTTGGATAAGGGCTTGTCTATCTTGTTGATTTTCTCAAAGAACCAACTCTTTGTTTCATTAATTTTTTTGTATTCTCTTAGTTTCTATTTTATTGATTTCACCTCTCAC
Organism: Peromyscus leucopus; assembly: GCF_004664715.2. Taxonomy (NCBI): domain Eukaryota; kingdom Metazoa; phylum Chordata; class Mammalia; order Rodentia; family Cricetidae; genus Peromyscus; species Peromyscus leucopus. Next base: position 5,012,084 of record NC_051086.1, read on the forward strand.
TTTGATAATTTCCTGGTGTCTATTCTTCCTGGGAGACTTTGCTTCTTCTTGTTCTAGAGCTTTCAGGTGTGCTGTTAAGTCACTAGTGTGAGATTTCTCCAACTTCTTTATGTGGGCATTTAGTGCTATGAATTTCCCTCTTAGCACTGCTTTCATAGTGTCCCATAAGTTTGGGTATGTGGTGTCTTCATTTTCGTTGATCTCTAGGAAGTCTTTAATTTCTTTCTTTATTTCTTCCTTAACCCATTGGTGATTCAGTTGAGCATTATTCAGTTTCCATGAGATTGTAGGTTTTCTGTAGTTTTTGTTGTTGTTGTTGTTGTTGTTGAAATCTAACTTTAAACCATGGTAGTCTGATAGAACACAGGAGGTTATTCCAATTGTTTTGTATCTGTTGAGATTTGCTTTGTGGCCAAGTATGTGGTCGATTTTAGAGAAAGTTCCATGGGGTGCTGAGAAGAAGGTATATTCTTTCTTGTTAGGATGGAATGTTCTGTAGATATCTATTAGGTCCATTTGGGTCATGACATCAGTTAAGTCCTTTATTTCTCTGTTAAATTTCGATTTGGGAGATCTGTCCAGTGGTGAAAGTGGGGTGTTGAGATCTCCCACTATTAATGTGTGGGGTTTTATATGTGGTTTAAGCTTTAGTAATGTTTCTTTTACATATGTGGGTGCCCTTGTGTTTGGGGCATAAATGTTCAGAATTGAAACTTCATCTTGGTGGATCTTTCCTGTGATGAGTATGTAATACCCTTCTTGATCTCTCTTGATTGATTTTAGTTTGAAGTCTATTTTGTTGGATATCAGGATGGCTACACCTGCTTGTTTCTTAAGACCATTTGATTGGAAAGTCTTTTCCCAGCCTTTTATTCTTAGGTAGTGTCTGTCTTTGAATTTGAGATGTGTTTCTTGTATGCAGCAGAAAGATGGGTCCTGCTTTCGTATCCATTCTGTAAGCCTATGTCTTTTTATGGGTGTATTAAGTCCATTGATATTAAGGGATATTAATGACCAGTGATTGTTCATCCCTGTTATTTTGGTGGTAGTGTGTGTGTACTTCTCTTCTTTGGGGTTTACTGCTGTGGCTTTATCTATTGCCTGTGTTTTCGAGAGTGTATCTGACTTCCTTCAGTTGGAATTTTCCTTCTAGTGCTTTCTGTAGGCTGGGTTTGTGGATAAGTATTGTTTAAATCTGGCTTTGTCTTGGAATGTCTTGTTCATTCCGTCTATGATGATTGAAAGTTTTGCTGGGTATATTAGTCTGGGCTGACATCCATGGTCTCTTAGTGTCTGCATTATATCTGTCCAGGTCCTTCTGGCTTTCAAAGTCTCCATTGAGAAATCGGGTGATATTCTGATGGGTTTGCCTTTATTGGTCACTTGGCCTTTTTCCTTTGCTGCTCTTAATATTCTTTCTTTATTCTGTACGTTTAGTTGTTTAATTATTATGTGGCAAGGGGACTTTTTTGGGGGGTCTAGTCTGTTTGGTGTTCTATAGGCTTCTTGTATCTTCATAGGCATTTCCTTCTTTAAGTTGGGAAAGTTTTCTTCTATGATTTTGTTGAATATATTTTCTGTGCCTTTGAGTTGGTATTCTTCTCCTTCTTCTATCCCTATTATTCATAGTTTGTCTTTTCATGGTGTCCAAATTTTTTGGACATTTTGGTTCATGACTTTGTTGGCTTTAGTGTTTTCTTTGACTGATGAATCTATTTCTTCTACTGTATCTTCAATGCCAGAGATCCTCTCTTCCATATCTTGCATTCTGTTGGTTATACTTGCATCTGAAGTTCCCGATCTTTTACTCAGATATTCTATTTCCAGCATTCCCTCTGTTTGTGTCTTCTTCATTTTTTCTATTTCCCTTTTCAGGTCTTGGACTGTTTCCTTTATTTGTTTCATTGCTTTTTCATGATTTTCTTTCAGTGCTTTATTGTTTTCTTCAGGACTTTATTGTTTTCTTCTAATTTGTTTGCCGTTTCCTCTAGTTGTTTATAGCGTTCTTCCCATTTTTTGTCTTTTCCTCTACACAAGCCTGTACCTTCTTCATGATGTTATTCATAAGGCTGTTTTCTTCTGCTTCTTCCAATTTTTGATGTTCAGGTCTAGATGTTGTGGAGGCCTAGGTTCTGGTGATGCTGTATTGCTCTTTATTTTTGTTGTGTGTAGTTCTGCTTGACGTCTGCCCATCTCCTTGTGGTTCGTTCTTGTCTTATCAGCTCATTTGGTTCAGACAGAGCTGACTAGATTCAGCAGTCTCTATCTCTTGTCAAGATGGGAGCTCTCTTGTCCAATGGCGAAGATCCAGGGCAGGATGGGAGCTTTTGTCCAGACAGCGAAGTCCAGGGCAAACAGGATGGGTGTCTTAATCCAGAAGGGAAGTCGGGGGCAGGAATGAAATTGTGGTATTCCTTTGATTTTACCTT